>NC_081566.1:51654185-51954185 GCF_022355385.1 Mustela nigripes
CTGCCTTCAGCTCAGGTCATGATCTCAGGGTCCTGGGATCAAGCCCCACATCGGGCTCTCTGCTCAACAGGGACCCTGCTTCCTCCTCTCTCTCTGCCTGCCTCTCTGCCTACTTGTGATCTCTGGCAAATAAATAAATAAATAATCTGAAGAGAAAATAAAGAGGATTCTCTTCTTTTACTGGAAATATGCTTTGAACACCTCCCTCTTGCTGGTTATCAGATTCAAATGTGCTTTTTATGAACATCTTTACAACCTATCCCAACAAATATATTTAAAAATTAAAGGAAAAAGTGTCTAAATGTAAAAATGGGGGGTGAGCGGGGAAACAAAACAAAAACCTGAAGGCATCTAAAAATTGAGAAGTCAGGGTCGCCTGGGTGGCTCAGTGGGTGAAGCCTCTGCCTTCAGCTCAGGTCATGATCTCAGGGTCCTGGGATCAAGCCCCACATCGGGCTCTCTGCTCAACAGGGACCCTGCTTCCTCCTCTCTCTCTGCCTGCCTCTCTGCCTACTTGTGATCTCTGGCAAATAAATAAATAAATAATCTGAAGAGAAAATAAAGAGGATTCTCTTCTTTTACTGGAAATATGCTTTGAACACCTCCCTCTTGCTGGTTATCGGATTCAAATGTGCTTTTTATGAACATCTTTACAACCTATCCCAACAAATATATTTAAAAATTAAAGGAAAAAGTGTCTAAATTTCTCTACTTTCTTTATGAAGGAGAAAGTCAGGCTTTAGTTATTCTGACAGGGAAGTGTAATTCATATGTCACTAGAGGAAACTATACCCCTAACAGTGTGAATTTTTAATTCTTTCCCTCATTCTCTCTCTTCCTTTCTTTCTCTCTTTCTCTCTCTCTTAGACACACACACACACACACACACACACACCCTGCACAATCTGAACAGGACAATTCCTCATTTTAATTTTCACATTCATTCATTTTTCTCCCCTTAGGTAGTAGGTCAACACTACTACCTAACAAGGAATTCTGATCTAGGCACTGAGGATAAAGTACTGAATGAAACATTACTATTACATTCCAAGAGGTCCTAATCTCTTTGTAAGCAGGGATATAGTATGTCTGGGTATATGTGTGCCTGTTATGATCATCTGCATAAAATAGTTTCTTATACACAAATGTTCTTCAATAACTACAAGTGAATTAAATTTGTTTCATTGATTTTATAAACACTTCTATGTTTATTCAAGGAGAAGATTAGTGATGATACAAACATTGGAGACATTCTGATTCTTAGTCAAAGTTCTCAAAATTAAATTTTACACCATACATGGTTTCCTATTAATTTAACAACTATGTATTGAGCCCCTATTATATTATAAATACTTACACTTAATATACCGTGATACAGACACACGTGTGCCTATGCACACCACAGATACACTCCTTGCTTCCCTGGAAAGATAATATGCTTAATGAGTCCATTTTCCTTTCTGAATGCAAACTAAGAATAAAATAATGTGAGGCAGTACAGAATAACCCTGTCAAAGGACCAAACAACAATGGTATAAGATGTTCAAGTATTTTAAACAGTTGCCAAATACTAGAAAATATATCCACCAATTGACTGATCACTTTGTGAAAACAAAAATAAAACCGAACGTTAAAATAAAGATAAAAGGTTATTGTACCTCAAGATTACCTTTCCCCATCTACTCTATTATACGCTCCCTTGTTTATAATTGTAGTGTGATTATATTTAAGCTTTTAGTTATTACTTTTGGCTTATTTCCCCACTGACAAGTGAATATTGATTTAGAACATGTTAATCTCAATGAATATGTTTCATTTCTTTTTCTTTTTTTATAGACAAAATTGACACCATGCAAAAAAAAAAAAAAAAAAATTCAAGCCTGTTACCGTTCCTCCCTCAAAATCTAGAACAAAGGAAAGAAGGGCATTATTCCCTAAAAAACCTGCATAAATCAATGCACATCCACATTAAGGAAACTGCATTTAGCCAAGCTGCTGATGGTAAGCAGGTTTATCTCGGGGCAATAACATTTGGAAAGAGACAATATCTTGGCTTTTACCAGCGACAGAGGGAATCCTTTGAGGCTCTGAGCTCATGCAGAGTAATTTCCAATGAACCCATTTCAATAAATGAGTCTTCTTCTTCTTCTTCTTCTTCTTCTTCTTCTTTTCATTTGAAAGCTGAGGCCTTCATATCATGGTTTCTTTTCATAAGCTTCTGGTTACTTTAGTCCCTTTGTTGGTGTCTTACCTTAGATTTCAAATCTATCGGTATGTGTTAGACACGTCATCATATATATTCCAAAGTTGATTGGGAATTATTAAGAAATACTTCCAGCAATATAAAATACCATAATAAAATTGTGTCAATTAAACAAAATTAATAAAGTAATCAGCTTAAAAATTATTTTTAACACATTACAAAGAGTAAAAATTTCTGATCTCTAATTGCTCTTACATCAACAAAATGCCCATTAGAAAAAGTAACAAGCAAAGGCTGTGAGCAGACAATTCCTGGAAGGGGAAACACAGGTTGATAACCAATAAAAAATGTTAGTTCTCAGTAATAATCAATCAATGCAATTTTAAAGCAGCAAAATATACTGCCTTTAGGCTAAAACAACTCCAAAATTCCAGAGGCAAAAAACCATGATGATTTATTTCTTGTTCTTGCTAAATGTCATTCCTGGGTCGGGAGGGGGTTCTATTAACACCTTCTGTACCTTCAGACAAGACCCGAGGTGGCACAGAAACTATGTAACTTTGCTGGCCATGGCATAAGAAAAACAGAGTTTCTCCTGTGACTCTCCCTGACTATTAAACGCGCTAGTTCAGAAATGACACAGGGCACTTTGACTCAAAACACATTCAAGCAGGACTGGTTAAACCGTACCAGCCTCCAGAATTGGTTAAAAGTTTAAAAGTAACAAATATATGATGAGAAACAAGAGTGACAAGTATATTGCCACTCCCTTCTCCCCTTGAGTTTTCTCCACACTGTGGTATCATTTTTAAGTTATATCATTCATTTACTTTTTATTTATTGTCTGCTACGGGTCCCTCCCCCTTCCTCACGCAAAGGTGAGAACTAGGAGCAGACATTGTCTACCATCATATGCCAGACACCTAGAACATGATCTGGGTATATTAACATGATCTGGTATATTAATAGTTGCTCATTAAATAATCATTAGAAGAATAAAAAATGTATTCTTAAAAATCTATCAAGTTTTTAAAAAAATATTGTATGTATTTGTTTGTCAGAGAGAGAACTTAAGCAGGAGGAGCAGCAGGTAGAGCAGGCAGAAGGGGAAGCAAACTCCCTGCTGAGCAAGGAGCCTGATGTAGGACTTGATCCCAGGACCTGGGATCACGACCTGGGCCAAAGACAGATGCCTAACTGACTGAACTACCCAGGCTTCCACAGTTCTCTTTTCTTTCTTTTTTTTTTTAAACATAAGCCCAAATGCTAGCAAGAGTGAAATGTGATGCATATTTATATATACAGCTTGCTAATCAGAAATTCAGGGTCACACTTTCTGGAAATCAATTGGGCAATGTGTAACAAGAGCCTTGAAAGATACAGATACTTTGTTAAAGTGATTTCTCTCCTAAAGTAATAATCATAAATACAAGAAATTGTTTTAGAGAAAAATAGTCAATTTAGAACCATTTAAAATCGTAAAGATTTAAAAACAATCTAAATTTCCAGTGACAACATTATGGTCAAATACATTTGGTTTGTCTACTGAGATATTTCCTATTCTATGATTCAAAATTAATGTTATGAAAAAATACTCCTAATGCAGTGCACATGCAGCATAAGTCAGTATATTAACATATACATTAGCTAAAGAAGAAATGAGGGAGAAATTTCCGGAGCAGGTGCAGACAGAGCTTTTGTTCCCACCTTACTTTTCTATTGCAAATACTTAGAATGGACCGATAAACTAACAAATCCATAATGGCACTAGAAAATAAGAGAAACACATTATTAAACTCCAACCTTTCAGGAAACATAAAAAAAGGGGGGGGGGACAAGATATGAGTGACAAAGAAAGAAGCATACCCCAAAATATGCACACAAGTGAGCTGTTGTCAAGATGGAAGCCATTCCAGATATCCTCAAAGTAAAAAAGGAAGCCTATAAGGAGCAGTGAGCCTTGTCTGAGTGATTAGAGAAGAAAATCACACTGTCTTCTTTTCCTCTCCCTTCTGATTGTTAAGCAATTAACAACAGAATCATTTGATCCTAGACTACAGCAGTAGTCTTGCAGCTCTTTGACAGGGTCACTAATCTCTGCAATTCCTCTAAGGATATAGAGTTGGGGCGCACGCTGACAGTACTATTTCGACTGAAGCATGAAGAGTGGGAAGTTCCAGAACCTTTTCCCCCCCTTTCTAAAATGATAGCTCTTACCCAATAAACATGAATGTACTTAGCAACCTAGTCTCAAATTATATAATAAAAATAAAAGAATAGAATTATAAGGATAAATTTTAAAATACAATAATGAAAAATAGTCCCACTATAAACTCTGGGCTTGGGAAACAGACACAGAAGGGATCTATAATGCGTCTGGCCCCAGAAAGATTGATGTGAGCCAAGACTCCGTTTATCACCTGACTTTAATAAGCCCTACATTGACTTGTGCACTGTACTGGTATTTTTGTCATTTCAGTGCCAGTATTTAAAAACTCCCCAAACTTCTGGACAATTCCATTTCCCTCATGCACAGTTACCCTAGTAAATGGTTTCAAGTCCCTCTGTTAAAGTCTCGGAGGAAGATTTACTTGTGACTATGTTTCAGGAATATTTTTTTTCAGTGTTCCAAAATTCATTGTTTATGCGTCACACCCTGTGTTCCACGCATCAGGAATATTTTTTAATAGGACCTGACCTCCCTGTCCATCAAGAAGTTCTGAGACGGGTAAGAGAGAGTAAGTCCTGTTATAGTTACTGAATTAAATCTCTGCCTATCTGACCTAGAATTTTATAATTTAGGTAGAGGAAGCCATAGCTTAGTGTGTGCCTATTTAATTTTAAGGACACCATGATCGATATGCCACCACCAGATGCTATGGGCCAGAATACTCTGATTACCACTTCTTTCCTATGCTTATTACGGTGAGTGCAGCCACTCTGTCTCCAATGGGTTTATGCTGCTGCTTCGACACCACCACTCTGAGTCCTACTGTTCTTGCAAACCACAGGAAACAAATTCTACTGTGGCTTTTCCCCATTCTTATTCGGTTGCTTGCTAGGGTTGCCATAACACCATACCACAGACTGGGTGGCTTAAACAGCAAACATTTATTTCTCACAGCTCTGGATCCCGGAAGTCTAAGATCAAGGTGTTGGTCGATTTCTCCCAAGACATCTCTTTGACTTGTAGATAGATGGCGGCTTTCTTGCTGTGTCCTAACAGGGCCTTTTCCCTGTGTGCCTGAATCTCCGGTGTCTCTTTTTGTTTGTTTTTTTAAAAATTTTTATAAACATATAATGTCTTATTAGCCCCAGGGGTACAGGTCTGTGAATCCTCAGATTTACACTTCACAGCACTCACCATAGCACATACCCTCCCCCGTGTCCATAACCCAACCACCCTCTCCTAGTCCCCCGCCCCCGAGCAACCCGCTTTTTGTTTGCTTTAATTTCTTCTTATAAAGACACCAGCCAGAGTGAATTAGGGCCCACCCAATAGTCTCATTTTAACTTAAAGTTCTTGTCTTCAAATACAGCCACATCCTGAGATACTAGAGTAAGAATTTCAACATTTGAATTCTGGGGGGACATTATGTGATCTCTAAAAATTATATTGGACATCTGAAAAAAAAAGCAGCATAGGGCTTTTAAAGGATGGTTGTGTTCCCTGCACCAGTGCATTTCTTATGCATTAATAGTCCTTTGGAATCTTTCTGGGGAAGGTGGTTGAAGAGTGCCTGAGAGCTTGTGCATGCTAGATCCATTCCAACACTCCCACTGTCCAGTTTCCAAAATCTTTCCTATACAGTGTGCTACCACTGAATCCAACTATTAATGCCACTCCCAGGCACTTGAGCCAACATAATCAATCTTTATTTCTGGATGAGTGAACTTAACACTAATGATCCAATCCTATATTTCTGTCTCATAGCATTTGAATCCATTTTGTGTGTTTGCCAATAAAAATTGACAAGGTCTTGCAATTCTTATGGGCTATAATTCTCTAATTTCATGTAAGACCATACACTACTCCATGTAAGAAATTCTGTGATCCAATTCTCTCTATGAACCTGGAAATAAGAGTTTTTCCTTTTGAACAATGCCTAGGTGAGTTTAATCAAATGAGGTCTGATCCATCAGAGAGAAGGAAGAAGGATCTCTTTTCACAAGTAAGATCATTTCAGATCTTGTGGAAGCTCAAAATCTCAGACATTGTTGTTTGTTCAAATATCTTCATTCTACATCTCAGGGTTTTCTAACTTTTCCCCTTACCTTATAAATGAGACGTGTCGCAAGTGATATTTGGTGTTGCAACTCTACATTAACACTTTGGACTTGGGGCCATTGTCAGTCAAGACCATAGAGGATCAGGGACTTTTTAAAAAGCAATTCCATATAATCTTTGTATTCTCTACCAATGCATTTTTGGAGATTTAAAATTGTTGTTTTGGGGTACCTGGGTGGCTCAGTGGGTTAAAGCCTCTGCCTTTAGTTCAGGTCATGATCCCAGGGTCCTGGGATGGAGTCCCACATTGGGCTCTCTGCTCAGCAGGGAGCCTGCTTCCCCCTCTCTCTCTGCCTGCCTCTCTGCCTACTTGTGAGCTCTGTCTGTCAAATAAATAAATAAAATCTTTAAAAAAAAATTGTTGATTTGACTTTTCCCTTGGGTAAAATCTTTCAGAGAAGTCTGAAGAAGGCAGTCTAGGACACAGTAGACACCATGGTCACCATAACAAGCAAGAGCTATAGTCACTTTCTCCCCTAGCTCTGTCCAACTTCAACACATTCAGTGGTGGTGCTGTTTGTTAGGAGTAAACAAGATGCCGTCACTGCATTTTAGACATTACTAATGTCCCATTTATAACAATAAGATAGTTATCCATGTCTCTATCAACAAGTGAAAAACTTATTTCCAGAATCCAATGATGAGGGTCAGTCCATGTACATATTATTAATGTCCTTATTTTACAACTGTAGACACAAAGGTCCAGAGAGTGAGTATTTTCCACCAAGTCTCATACCTCCTAATTGGCAAAGTGGACAATGGAACCCAAAGACTCTGACACTAAGCATTATTAACAAGTCACTTGGATTTGTAACCAGTTATGTCTATTATTTTTAAAACTTCACAAAATATAGCTTTATTCTCAGGTTTGTACCTATGCATCTAAAATCGAAAGAGTCATCTTTTTTATAGCAAAGTAAAGACACATTTTGTTTTCATAATTTAGAAAATACCTTTCAGATTAAGGTGTACCTTCTTTTTTTCTTACATTTCAAAATGTTGCCTTGGTGGTTTGAGAGCCTACATAATATATAGTTTCTTCCATTTTTCCCCCTTTACCAATATTTATAATTATAGCTGTTTACCTATAATTGTTTTTCCTCAAATCACATTATTTTCATATTTCATTTTAAGTATAGAGTACTTCCCGACTTAAACCTATTACAATGATTTAGTTTACTTTCAAGTACTTGAAGTAATTTAAAAATGGCTGAAAAAAACTGACTCAGTTTATTATTTTAAAACTTATCTTTGCATTGCTGGATTTGAAATCTATTTTATGTAGTAACTTATCACCCTGCCGTTTGAATTTTTGTGTCAGGAATCATCTATGAGATCACCCAGGGAACCTTTAAGCCAGGGAGAACAGCAGCAGAAGGGCCCTGACAGATCTGGAGATTACAGTGCACAAACCCATAGGACTAGTTTAACAGAACTTCCCTACCCACCCCACCCACCATCACCATCAATTTGAAAGTAAGACACATTACAAGTGACTCTATGGATCAGTCACATGTTTGATGTGAGCAGCGAGAAGACATTTTGTATGAAACAAATACTGACTGAAAAAAGAAAAAGCATGCACACAGCAAAACAAATTTAAAGTTCTCTATATCTCTGCCTGGCTGACAAAAGGATTTTCTTCTGTTCCTTTCTATTTTCTGTAAAGCTATTAGAAAACTTTTAATAGATATAAAGAAAAACCATTTCCTACCTTATCTCCCCACTCCGCCCCCCCTTTTTTTTAAAGATACCAAGACACCAATATCTTGTTTTCAAGATATTATCACAGAAGGATTTGGGCAGTCAAGTGTGCTGTCCTTGTTGTTCTGATCCGAATCTTCTGCACAGAGGTACCTTCAAACGGAAGACTAGAAGACTTTCCAGGACAAGTCCAAAATACAGGGAGACCAGGACATCCAAAATGGAATACAAAAGTGGGACACTCACTCACCCTGTTCTGTAGATGCTTTTGCTGAGCTTCCCATTCCAGCTTATGCTTTCTTTATTTTGCCAATTTCTGTTTATTGTTTTGTTTACCTGTTCTTCTAGCATTTTAATTACATTACTTGAAACTCAAAACTCCTTTGAATCTTTCTCGAGGTACCTTCCAAATCTTTAGACGTGCTTCATTTTAAAATTACGTTCAACTTCTCATAGACGAGGCTACATCAGAATGTAGAAATGACCAATCCTTCACCTCCAGCTTACCTGTGACTCATGCTCCTACAGCCTCACCAGCCTCTTAATCATTTATGCCTATACACGTATCAGAAAAGCTAAGGTGCTGTTGCTTTTATTATTTTAGTTAAGATTGAAGAGAAAATAACAGGGTGACATGGCAGAGGATGGGGTCTTGCACAGTACCTTTCACTTGCTCCAGCCTTTTCTTTCTCTGCCACTTCTCTCTTCTTTCTTCTGGGAACACCACCTCTTTATGTCCTATGCAGAACTCTCCTGTTTTGATACCAACCAACCATCTTACTCTGTGGGTCTGTCTTGTCTCATCTCCTCAACTGAGTCCACTGAGTCCATTTAGCCCCTTTCTTAATACATTGACTCTTTCCCTAAAGAAAACTCTCATGCCAGCTGTACAAAGAGTAAACTCTTTTCACTCTGTTATGGTTGGAGCTACGAAGAATAAGTAAGAAGAGGGCACTTTCAAGAGGGAAATCCGTTACAAGCAAAATAAGTGATTATTTGATTGAAAGTGGCACTTATCATGGATTAGACCATAAACGACTATAATAATACTCATGTTTTATAGACTATCAAAAATAATAGGTCCCAAATTGAATGTGAATTTTCATGAATGGTAAGACTATGATGAAGTGACCCAACCAAGTAGGCATATGTATACATATGTATATACGCATATTGTAAACCAGCAAGTCTTGTCAGTTTTACCATCGACATATATCCTTTATCGAATAATATTTCAATGTCACCACTGGGGCAAATTTATCATGAAGCATGTTCTTTTCTCATCTAGACTGTGGCAATAGTATCCAAGGTGATAGCCAGAGATATCTTCCAGATATAAGTCAGATTACACCATCTTCAGTTTAAATTCTAGGTTTTTTTTTTTTTTCATTTTAGTTAGAAAAATATCTAATTTTTTTTTACCAATACTGATAAACTCCAACCTGTGTTTTCCTAATTATCACAATTCATGTCTCACAGAGTTTCCTCTTGTTAACAAAGCTCCAATCACTCATTAAACATGTGGGCTCTGGCTCAACCTCAGAGCCTGTACACCAATGTTCCCTCTGCATGAAATATCATTTCCCCTGACCTTCAAATGTTGGACTCAGTACTATGTCATCTCCCAGAAACTGACATACCACTACTCTCCCCACATTATATTTTATATTTGGAGAAACGTTCATTAGTCAGAATTATAATTTCCTTTGCTTATTTATTACATACCCATTTTCCCTAACTAGAATTTAAGAGAGATGAATTTAGAGACTTTTTTCTTTTGTAGTATCTTAATAGTGTCTGAAACATCACAGCCACCCAATAAACATTTGTGAAATAAATGAATGAATGAACAAGCATAGCAAAGAAGTACAAGATGTTAAGCATTCAAGTGGTGTAGCTGGTCAACATACAGAAGAACTGGTATATTGAAAAGAAGAAAAAAATTGAGAGAAGTCTTATAGGACTTGACCGAAATATTACAGAAAGCAAATATCAGTCTTATTGATTCAGCTTTCCAACTTTGCTTATCCCTCAATCATTTCTTCTCTTCAGTCTTCTTGCTATTTGTTTGTGATATATAACATTACCATATAGACTATTTTAACTATTTATATAAGGAAGACGTTTCTATAATTTTGGATAAATTCTACATAGTAGGCCATGGAACCTGGAGGAAACTGACTCAAGTCTATTACTCTTTCCATGCAAATAAAGCCTGGAAGGACAAGAGAAACAGCATTTTCAATAAGATATCTGGACGCAGTCCTTTAGGGTATTTTTCTGATGAACAGCTGAGAATCATCTCAACTTGGCTTTATTTGTGCAGACACATCAAAGAATGATTCATTTAAACTATGCTAATGCATATAGATATTTGCAGAGAAGAATGCTGTACAGCTATTAATGTTCTTTGAATCAAAAAGCAGAGTATATTTTTTGTCAACTTGACCGGTTAAAGTAGCTCAGTAATAAAGGATTATCAGTCAGCTAAAATAAAGTTTACTTAGGGATAATAAAATAAGCTTCGATATTGATTTATGAGGATGCGTCAAAAAAGGAAATTCTCTGCAAACATGTGTACTCAATGGACCATCAATAACTGTGGTCTTCTTGCTTCATTTATCCTGGTCTTATCCTAAGTAAAGAGGCTAAAAATAAATATCAGATGCCTAGAGAAAAATGTAAACAATGTGTCATCCTAATAGACCCCTTTACAGATCCCATTTTAAAAACCTAAACACTTACTTGCCATTTAGTTTTTGCTCAACTATATTTATATTTGGTATGCATCCCTAAGCAGTTTTCTCAGGAATATATTTTTAGATTGCTGACAAAAATCTCTATTTCCTATACTTAGTACAATTCAATATGGAAGTGACAAAAATAAAATTGTACCTGAACTTTGGAAACTAAAGATTTATTTTAGACTAATGTATTCAGTTGCATCCAAAACTGTGTATTGGAAATTTAAATTAATAATGACTGGAATTATACTGTTTATTTTATGATATGGCTTCCTCAGAATGGCATAACATTGTTTGAAGTTTTATTTCATTTGAACAGAAAATATAAGAATATATAAGTATGACGTTAAGTGATATTCTGCCCTTAATCCTTATGAAAATTATTTTTAAGATGAGACAGTATTTGTGAAATAATATGGAAAATACAGGGAACAATTATATGAAGAATAATGGTTACAATGTAAATTATTTCACATGTTCCTGAACATCAGAAAAATTTTAGAGCGAAAAATGTTTTTATTAGGTATTGAGGAGATTTTTAAGTTAAGAATAAGTTATATAACATAAAAATTCAGTATATATGCTAATCACTAAAAGAATCTGAAAAAAAAATTATAAGACAGCAAGTTAAACAAATGGGATTGTTTAAATCTAAAAAGGATGGTATAGATTATGCTGAGTGAAATAAGTCAAGCAGAGAGAGTCAATTATCATATGGTTTCACTTATTTGTGGAGCATAACAAATATCATGGAGGACAAAGGGGTGTTAGAGAGGAGAAGGGAGTTGGGGTAAATCGGAAAGGGAGGTGAATCACGAGAGACTATTATGGACTCTGAAAAACAATCTGAGGGTTTTGAAGTGGCGGGGGCGGGGGTGGTGGGAGGTTGGGGTACCAAGTGGTGGGTATTAGAGAGGGCACGGATTGCATGGAGCACTGGGTGTGGTGAAAAAATAATGAATACTGTTTTTCTGAAAATAAATAAAAAAAATAAAATGATATAAAAAAAATAAAAAAGATGGTATAGAAACTAATAAAATATAATTAATATAGAGTGAAAATGTCAAGATACTTTGGATAAGAAGCTTTGAAAATTAAGAAAGATCTTGACAATATATAATTACAAAATTTAAAAATACACAAATACAGTTACAAACTTTACAGGAAAATGGGAAGGGCATATAAAGAAAACATAATCCGAAATTGGACGAGAAAGCACCTACTATAATGCTTGCCTGAGTCAGCACATTTTATTATTCTTCCTTTCTTTTTAGAATTAACCAATCTGACAAACAGAAGAAAAACAAAGCAAAATGTCAAAAGAGCTTGGAAAAGCTGGTAGTTGCTGTTACTATCATTCATACATATATTACAAAAAAGAGGATTGTTTGGCTGTGAGGAAAGTGGCTCCTATTTTGAATTTGAGATGCTGAAAGATATGTGATTTGAAAAGTCAGGTAGGCAGGGCTCTGGTACTCAGGAAGAAGACCCAGGATACAGATAGGCCTGGTAGTTTTCAGAATAGATGGAGATGAGAATGAGAACAGAGGTAAAATGTCTCTTATTTTACTACTCAAAGTGTGGTTCTTCGAGCAGCAGCATTTGGTTCTTCCAGGAACTTGACAGAGAATCAGGATCTTGGACACCATTCTGACCTCCTGGGTCCCAACTGCAGCTTGAAAAGATCTACCAGTGACTTCTATGCACACAAACATTTTTGAGAGTTACCAGTCTAGTTACCAGTCTTGAGAGTTACCACTCTCTACTAGTAGAACGTTACCAGTCTACTCGTCTAACTCTAGTTAGAGTTACCCGTCTAACATGAGAAATGAAGGCTGTGTCTGAGGAAAAATAAATTCTGAGAAGAGGGATGAAAGAACTACAAATATCAATGTAAAACGTTAGCAGAGATTTAGGAAAACAGAGAGACTGGTTTCATGAAACAAAAGGGAGGCTAGCTTTAAGGAAGAACCAACCATGTCCAATACTTAAAAAAAAAAAAAAAATCATTAAGATAAACAATGACATGGGACACCTGGGTGGCTCAGTGGGTTAAGCTGCTGCCTTCGGCTCAGGTCATGATCCCAGAGCCCTGGGATCGAGTCCCGCATCTGGCTCTTTGCTCGGCAGGGAGCCTGCTTCTCTGGCTGCCTCTGCCTGACACTCTGCCTGCTTGTGTGTGCTCTCTCTCTCTCTCTCTGACAAATAAAAATCTTAAAAAAAAAAAAAAAAGATATCAATGACACGTACCCCTAACATCTGACCATCGAGCAGTCATTAGGAATGTTTCTGGACCAACTTATATTAAGCAGTGTTAAAAAGAAGCAGATGTCTATGTCATAGTAAGCGATTAGGAATTGGAGAATTTAACAAGACAACTAAAGAAGAGACCACATTTGCAAAATCTTGGTAGTGAAGGTAATGGACATCTCATAGTAACGAGAGAGTTGGAGCAATTTTTTTGACGCAGAAGAATTTTATCTAAAGAAAAAGAAGAAGAAAAGCAGCTGGTTGCTAGACCAAAATCATTACAGCAGAAGAACACATAAGAACAAGATTTCGGGACGCCTGGGTGGCTCAGTGGGTTAAGCCGCTGCCTTCGGCTCAGGTCATGATCTCAGGGTCCTGGGATCGAGTCCCGCATTGGGCTCTCTGCTCAGCAGGGAGCCCGCTTCCCTCTCTCTTTCTGCCTGCCTCTCCGTCTACTTGTGATCTCTCTCTGTCAAAGAAATAAATAAAATCTTAAAAAAAAAAAAAGAACAAGATCTCAAGGGGTTGTTGGCATTGGGAAGAGGAAGATATCACTGCCTCTGAATTAGAACTGAGAGATCTAAGGACGAGTGGAAAATGTGTGTGCTTATACATAATATATTTGCATTAGATGGGAAAAAAAAGTTAATAGAACAAGAATAATTAAGGAGGTGAAGAGGCTTTCCAACTATTTATATTTATGTTTCTCTGGAAAAAGAGTAAGATAGATTATGTGTTTATGAGCCTCAATGCTACAATCAAATTAGTAGAGTGGAAGCCCAGTTCCTCAACCTTTCTTACACCCAATTTTCTAACCTGCAGGATGGGAATCATAACCAAACCTTTATATCAAAAGCAAACTACAGAACGTGTTCATAGGTGAATGAAACTGAAATGAATTACTTCAAGTAAATGGAGAAGGTCACAGAAATTTCCAGTAGCCTGGACAGCTGAGATTGGAAATGGGCAAGACCAATGGCAGATGAGGTACCAGTGTATCTCATCTCCTCCCCACCACCAGATTCATTCCTTCCTCCACTATTCCATCTCCAACCAGGAAGGAGGTCAACGAAGTTGAGAAAAGCTGGAGGATGATGGTTGAAATCTTGAGACCTATAATATTTAGAAACCTACTGATAAGAAGCAACCAGAGAAATAAAGGGAGGTCAAAAGATGGCAGAATCAAAGACAGAAGAATTTTATGAAGAGGGAAAGTAAATGGTCAACCATGGCAAATGTTTCAGAGATCAAGTTAAATATAGAAGTATTTTGGGGGGGTTTCTGTGGTGAGAACAAAATGAATAAATTTACTTGTAGGATTTTGAGGGAAAATTGCAGCATTAGGGCTGCAATTTAGATATGAATATTCACATTCATATGCATATGGATGTGTGTGTAAATGTGTACCTGTTGTAGCGGTTGAAGGATGTATAGTTATAAAATGTAGAAAATACTGCCCATGTAATCTCAAGACATGCAAGCACTACCCTAGGGAGTTCTTATATATTATGACATAAATTCTATGGAATTAGCAATCAAATCCGTAGTGATAATCACTGAAGATGTAAGAATGGATAAACTCTCCAGATCTGAAAATGCCAAAAAAGAACATCTGAAAGGAAGATTTGTAAGCTTTTACAACTATAGTACTCTTCTGGAAATGAACAAGAGATAAATACTATGACCAAGCAATGACCCACCTGCGGAAGGTGAGCTTAACAGGACAAGGTGTGCAGTGAGTTCTGTAGGATCAGCCATGGAGAGACATGAAGAGCGTGCACAGTTGGTATTTAACACATAAGCCAACATAGCTAGAGGCAGTTTGCTGCTCTAAGGATGGCAATGACATGGGTGTTGCTGACACACAGAGAACAAGCTGGGTCGCAATCCTTGAGCTAACCCTTAGACAAATCGGGAGTTACTGTTAGAGCAGAGCCTGTGCTGCAGAGGGACAGTGATGGCTCAGAAGGTATGTCAGCTGGAGAAATGCCTATGAAGGAGATTTCAGAATGAAAGCATGGAATAAACCAGGATAGGATCATTTTCAGCAAGTAGTGATGCTCATTTATTCTCATGAGCAGAGGAGATAGAAGTGTATAGCAAGGACTCCCTGTCACACAGTCCACATTGTTCCATTCTCTTCTCTGAGGCAATCTTCACTAATTGATAATAGTTTCTGATTATACTAAGCCCAGACACATCTGGGATTCTTTCTCCACCTAGTGAGTGAGTGGTTCAGGCAATTTGTCTATTGGAGACAATTTGCCCACAAAATAAAATTTCATTGCCATTCACAGTTTGACTTTAAAGAAGGATAAAAGAACACGTAAAAAAGAGGTCTGATCGATTGCTAATGTGGATATTTATACTAGGAAAGTTGCAGAGGGACAGATGTGCAGAGAACCATGTTGAGATGCTGAAATAACACAGAAAGTAGGAAATAAGTAGAGGTAAGAGGAAAGCAATATGCAGAGTGATTTAAAGCATATCTTTGCCCTCCTAGGCATTTGCTAGTATTGGCTTAAAGAACAAGAGCATTTTGTCATTGGGTTAGAAATTAAGAATTGCTAAATTGAAGTGCTTGGTTTCTTTAGTGGTCTACTCCCTTGATGGTATGACAGATCACAGTTCACTAACTAAGTAATTATGTGCATTTATGGTTGTTCTTTGTGTTATGTGTAAATATCAAGAATCACATTTTAAGAACACTTCAAATTCTCAAATAACTTTGGACACAAAGGTGTTGTGGCAACAAATGCAACAAGAACCCAAAACTGGCATTTGCTATGATAAAGATGCATCTCAAGGTCACCTTTAACATGATCCAAAGGAAAATCAAAATGAAATTCCCAAATTCCCCTTTTGAAACTAAAGAGGTTTTCTTTATATGTTTAAGTTTGTTAATTGCATACCCAAGCCTTTTTCCCTGAAGTCCTTCATTATAATACAGGCTTTAGCTCAATTTGATCTCATAAGGATTCTTCTGAAAACAATAGCCATGCAACAATTGGATTTTACTGTTTAAATAATTACTGCAATATATCAAATATTATCAAATAACATAATAAAAATGTAAAGATTAGTTGCAAATGATTAAAAAAAAAAAATGGTTCCTGAAAAGAAAACATGACTATAGATAGCCTTGAGAAAAGAAGGGGCAATATCTCAGCCACACGGTGCCCAATAATAGCTTGACACTTACAGGTGAGAACTAGAGAAAAAAGGATGAAATAATGAGTTGATAAGAAAACTATGCAAGTCAGCTACAAAAATCAAATAATGAAAGGAGGTTCAGTGTTCTACTCATTATAAGATACAAGAAGGGTAATTCTGTATGCAATTTTATTTTTGTGTCACTTTAGAAAAATAAAAAGAAAAGAAAATGTCTGAATTTCTTATTGTATTTAAATTGGACATGTGTTGCACCTAGCTAAATAAACAAGTAAATAAATAAATAAATAAGATCTAGAAAGTGGTTGGCCAGAGGGAGCAGGGAGGAGGCAGAAGCCATATTTCTCAGGTAAGTAAAGTTTTCTTAACCCCAAACACAACATTTATCACTAGAGGCAACAGGGATACTGTTGGGCAACATAACACAAAAGCTGTAAATTTCTAAAATTCCAAGGAGAATTTTCTCTAAATCATTCTGCCTGAGAAAATCTCCACTTAACATCATGTATTTACGAGACAATCAGTTGCTAAGAAACAGAAGAGAGAGAAACTGATAGTAGAATACCATATCTCCTCCTCAAGATTTCTTGTGAAATTTCTGTTTTTATATAATTTCTACATCTTTACCTTTATAAGTATTTGAATCAAGATAATATTTAGTGCAAAAGAGTCATGACATTTCATGATAACAATGTTATAATTAAAAATTATACTTCTCAATATACATACTCATCATCTCTTTATAATTTCTATTTGAAATTTTATCTTTTATAATGTTAATCTTTCAGCCTCTGCTTTCCTTTAGAATGCATTTCACTTTCAAATGCCCCCCCACATTCCACATTCCTTCTACATTTCTGTGTATATATTGTGTTTACAATTGGATTCATTATGCATCTGGTCTGCAAATTTCAATGTTCAATATTTATTCACTCCAAAAGAATACTTTTCTATGTCCACTGCTGTTCTATTAAGTGGTGATAAAACATGAATAAAGCAGAGTTTATGTTCTAATGGGAAGAAGCTGACCATAACGAAACAATACTTCTGTAAGATGTAAAAGCAAGGTAGAGAAAAAGTGTGCATCTCGGGTAGGTGGCGTTTGCACAGAGCCTCAAAGGAAGTAAGGGAGCAAGCTTTCTGAGTATTTGCTGAAAGAGCATTCCAAGTCAAGGTTACAAAGTGTTCACAGGTGACCAGAATGGGGAGAAGAGAGCAACCAAGGAGAAGAGAAGGTCAGAAAAGTCATGGAGTTCAAGGCCAGGTACAACTACAGTGCCTGGAGAAAGAACTTAAGAACTTCTGGATAAGACAAACACCTCAAGGCAGAGGAATGGAATATACTGACATATTAAAAGGATTATTTGGACAGCCACATGAAGATACTTTTTGGAAGATGAAGTGTAGTAAGATCATTTAAGAAGCTATTTACATTAATCCAGGTAAGGTGGATAGTAAGTTGAACCAAAGGGCTAGCACAGAAGACTGTGGGAAATGGTTGAAATCTGGATCTGTTTTGAAAGAAGAGCTGACGGTATTTGAGAATAAATGAATTTTATGTGTGAAAAAGAAAAGATCAAGGCTGGACAATTGGAACTGTGATTCTGTTGATTGAAACAAGAGCTTCTGGGAAAGAAAGTCTAGAGACAACTAATATTTCCATGTTTCTACGAGGGCTTAAAGATGGGCGGAGAAACAGACATTTTTCCAAAGAAGACATCCAAATGGCCAACAGCTACATGAAAAAATGTTTAACATCACTAGTCATCAGAGAAACACACATCAAAACCCCAGTGAGGTATTATTACGTCATACCCATTAGAATGATTGTCATTATGAAGAGAAGAGATAACAAGTGTTGACAAGGATGAGGAGAAAAGGGAATCCGTGAACAGTGTTGGCGGGAATGTAAATTGATTTACCCACTATGGAAAACAGTATGGAGATTCCTCAAAAAATTAAAATAAAACTACTATGTAATCCAACTACATAGTCCCACTTCTGGGAATATATTTAAAGGAAATGAAAACAGGATATTGAAAAGATACCTACCCTGCCCTGTTTATAGCAGCATTATTCATAACAGCTAAAATTTGAAACAATCTATCCATCCACAGATGAATGGGTAAAGAATACACATGCACTCACATACACACAGATCTTCCTTGGCTTATGATGGGGTTGTATCCCAATAAACCCATCACAAATTGAAAATATCAAAGTTGAAAATGTACTTAATACACCTAGCCTATCAAACAACACAGATTAATCTAGTCTACCTTAAATGTTCCTGGAACACTTGTACTAGCTGACAATTGGACAAAATTATCTAATACAAGCCTATTTTGTAATAATGTATTGAATACCTCATGCAATTTCTTAAATACTGTACTGAAAATGAAAAACAGAACATGTGTAGGCAGGCAGAATGGTTATAAGTGTACCAGTTGTTTATACTTGTGATCACATAGCTGACTGGGAGTTGTCCAGCACAAGAGGGTATCATACAGCATATTGCTAGCCCAGGAAAAAAAAATCAAAATTCAACACACAATTTCTACTGAAGATGTATCACTTCTTACCGTTGCAAAATTTAAAAATCATGAAGTCAAGCCATCATAAATTAGGAACTGACTCTCTATATAATGGAGTATTACCAGACTATGAAAAAGGAGGAATTGTCATTTGCAACATCATGAAAGGACTTTGAGGATAGTATGTTTCAGGAGGTAAGCAAGACAGGGAAAGATAAATACTGTATACTATCACTTATACATGGAATCTAAAAATCTGAACTTGTAGAAACAGGGAATAGGGTGGTAGTTGGTAGGGGCTAGGAGTGGGAGAATTGGGGAGATGTTAAAGTACATACATTTTCAGTTACAAGATGCACAAATCCTGGAGATCTAATACACAGCAGAGTTATTATGATTAGTATTGTACATTTCAAAGTTCCTAGGAGACCAGGCCTTAAATATTCTTTTTTTTTTTTTAAGATTTTATTTATTTATCAGATAGAGATCACAAGTAGGCAGAGAGGCAGGCAGAGAGAGGTGGGGGGGAGGGAAGCAGGCTCCCTGCTGAGCAGAGAGCCAGATGCGGGGCTTGATCCCAGGACGCTGGGATCATACCTGAGCTGAAGGCAGAGGCTTTAACCCACAGAGCCACCCAGGCGACCCTGGATCTTAAATATTCTTACCACAAAAAAAAGAAATGATAATTATGTGACATGATAGAGATAATAATGTTAGCTAAGGCTACCCTGGCAATCACACTGCAATATATAAATTCAATCAACACATTGTGCATCTTAAAATTATGCAATGTTATATGTCAATTATATCTCAATAAAAATACTTATGTAATACTCATGTAAATTTTTAATACTTATGTAAATTTTTTAAAATAGGAACTTGTGGAGTCTCCTCTTTGGCTATATTATTCTCACAAAGACACACTTGGCAGATTCTCCTTTCATTCACTATGCCAGACATTTGCCAGGCTTTTTTACCCCGGCAACTCATATCTCCGGTTCTGCCTACTATTTTATGGAATATATAAATATTTTATTGATGATTTCCTCAACTCTGTTTTCCCTTTAAAATCACTGTAGAACTTATTATTTGGCTATTGACCCTATCAGCCAGTTTCTTAATTTTATTTTCTATTACACTTCCTGTCATGGCTTTCCTTTACTCTCTGGGAGTTTCCCCAAATTCACCTGCAAGCATTCTGTGTTTTTCATTTTCTTCTTTCCCTGTTGCTATTTCCAAAAGTTCCATTTTGTTCTTCGAATATTTCTTTCTTATTACATTCTGTACCTGCTTAAATAATGCAATATCTTTATTTATTTACCTGAAGCTATTATGCAAATAGTTTTTCAAGTTTTCCCGTTGTATAAAACAGAGCTCTGTTTTCTCAAAATTGCATTTATTTTGTTCTGTCTTTTCCTTATTAGAGATTTCCCTCAGATATCTGGTAGTTTTCATTGTCTGCTAATGTTTAATATGAAAAAAGGTGATTGGAAGTATTGCACATGTTGTTAGGTCATTGAAATTATGCAGCGACTCGGTGGGGCACTGTGGTAGAGAATCTCTATAACAGTAGTGCAATCAAGAATTTAACTAATCTTCAAAGAGATTTAAAGCATCCCTCCTTCTGTTATTCCATGTGTCCTCCATCTTTAAGTCCAGAGGCAACCATTAGTGTTAGTTCCTGAGCACTGTGACAATTCTGTGTGGTATATCTAGCCTGTTTTCTATTTTCCTCACTACTGTTTATGGTTCAACTTCCATTTGACCATTAAAGCTGTTTACCATTTATCCACTTGCTCTGTGATAATCAATTCCCTCCAAAAATGTTTGCTGTTTTTTCTATTCTTATTTTTGCATAATTATGACTTTTATGCTTTTAAAAAATTGCCTTGTCAGTAGTTTTAAACTTTAGGTCTTCGAAGTGTAGAAATGTAGTAGGTTGCCATTTTTAATGGGAACTCCTCTACATAGCAAGCTTCTACAGATGGTTAAACGTGTGCATTTTTAAGACATTATTTAATTTATGTTTCTTAAAATGATGAAGTCAAAAATGAAATGGCACTCTCAAGTGTCACATTTTGCACTCTCACATTTTGCATCTTACACATTGTTCTCATCTCTTACTTGGTGAATATTGTTGGTAAGTAAAATATGAGTTTTGGTATGAGGATTATTACATCAATATCATTGTTTGTTTTCATAAACAATTCTATATGAAATATTTGGATATTTGATTTTAAATGATTTTTTTTATGAGTCCTTTAGTAAACACCTATTTTTTAACAGGGCTATCTTCTAATTTTTTATAGACATTCACTGGTAGTAGGGGTACCTATGTGGCACAGTCAGTTGAGGCTCTGACTCTTGGTTTTGTCTCAAGTTGTGATCTCAGGGTCATGAGATCAAACCCCACACTGGAAATCCCACTCTGTGTAAAGTCTGCTTGAGATTCTTTCTCCCTCTCTCTTTGCCCCTCCCACTCATGCTCTCTCCCTCTCTCTAAAATAAATAAGTAAATCTTTAAAAGAAAGGAATTCACTAGTAGTATATTTTTTTACTTATATATTCACATATAAAAGACAGCTTGGCTGATATAAAATTATCGAGTCACTATAATTTTTTGTGAATCTCATCAGACTCTTCACCACCCTCTCACATTTGGCTAGTATAGCAGAGCAATCTGAGTGGGTCCAGATTTTCTGACTAATTTTGATGTTTGTTGTAGTTTTAATTACTGCTGGAGATTAATCTGTTTGTTCCTTCGATGTTGCCCTAAGACCATGGAAATAGAAGTCCTGGGTATTAGACTCTTCTCCGTATAATCAAAATGATTTTTGAAAGTTTATTAATGGATTATGATCACGGGAATTATGAAGGAGAAATTCTTGATCTAAACTAATAATTTCTGCCCTCTCCCTCCATCTCCCACCACCAGCCAGAATACATGAGGTTAAGATTACTTTAGTATGTGCAGAAGAAAACCAGAGAGAAAAAAGTGGCTTTACCTTTTTTCTTTTTTTTACTGCTTCAAATCACCCAAAGTGGAAGTCTAGACAGACTAGGGCCATAGGTACAGTGCAGACTCCAGCATCTCTTCTCCCTATGTGTTTTAGGAGGTACTTGGAACTGTCTGGGCAATTCAGTTAGAGATGTGAAATAAGGTGGGGTAAGCGCAGCAGAGAAGTCTATCTGATCTGGCTCCTTGAGGAACTTGACTTGTTTGCTTCTGCCTATCCCAACAGGTTTCTGTCCAAATCAAGTTACTAGGGCAGGGCTTCCTTGGGGCAGAGCACATTTCCTTTAGTCTCCATATAACAAAAATGTGCCCAGGGAATAACAGAGGTCAAACTTTGGTCATAGCTTAATTCATGATTTCAAACCAGTCAGAGCTATGGTAGGTGGTCCTCCTGCTCTGGTGCCACAAACGTTAAAAAGAAAGATGGTTCATAGGTATTGACTGGGCTACCAGTCAGACACTATTTTGAACCAAATATTTCTCAGAAGCAACAACAAAATAGAACAAGATACTCCTTCTTTGAGTGCTGTACCCACTGGATATATCACCTCTCCCCTTCATTGCTCTTACTGTATACCAACCAGTTGGTGAATTCTTGCTTTCTTTATTTTTTCTTTAAGATTTTATTTATTTGACAGAGAGACAGTGACAGACAGGAACACAAGCAGGGGGAGTGGGAGAGGGAAAAGCAGGCTTCCCGCAGAGCAGGGAGCCTGATATGGGGCTTGAACCCTGAGATCATGACCGGAGTCAAAAACAGATACTTAATGACTGAACCACCCAGGCACTCCCAAATTCTTGCCATTCTTTAAAGAATTTAATATCTAGTCCCTTAACTTCTTTAAATCTAAATGCTAACTAATATTAAGTGTTATACCAATGTCTACTCTTAGGATGCCATAGTGTAGTCCTTATATGCTAATCCCAATTGATTTGTTGTCTCCTAAATCTGTTCTGGATTATATGATCACCCCAAACTAATCCCGATCTAGAGCCATACATTTCAAGTAGGGCAATTCTCTTATGCTTCCAATTTATTCACCTCAGCGCTTTTTTATTTAACATTACCAATGTGTCTAGTTCAAAAAGTCTTTATTCTTTTTCTTTTTCATTTTTGGCTTATCATCATTCTCTACCCAACCTGCACAACTGGGAAGCAGTTTGTGAAGCCGAGATACTGACAAAAGAAGCTTGTCAATCAAGAGCAAAGAGCACCATGACTCTCTCACAAAATCAAGCAGAAAAATGGCTGAAAGGAAGCAACCAGGTGTGAAACAGTTAGCCAGAAGACACCAGGGAAACTAGGAATGAATAGATTCCAAGCCTAGAGCCTTCCAAGAAGGGGCAATCTAGAAGACTACTTTTTCTAAGGTATTTGCAGTTATGTGTATAGGATCAGAGGAAAAATGTAGGGAAGGAATAAAATCCTAAATTCTGCATCTGTGGAGCTCTTGTCTCCTAAACCAAAAAGATTCATATTCTTGAAGGACATATCACCCAGGTATGACTAGACAAGCAAGTTGACAAATGAGTCAACTACTCTATGTCCCATTTTACTCATCCATTAAATAAGGATATTAATAGGACTCTCATTACAGGCTTGTTGGCAACTAATCCAACTAATATGTGTAAAGTGTTAAGAAAAGTCCTAGGCCTTATAGAGAGTATAAGAAATGTTAGCTGTTGTAAACTCTAATCCAAATACGGTGAGATTTCATGAACCATCTCTTTCCTACAGTGGAGAATACCTCTCGGGTGGTTAGTATTCTTCCAAATTCCATTTTATATATATGTCCCCGAAAGGGCAAATACAGGAAAATCCCCTTCTGACAAGGAAAAGAGCATTAATTTGGTTGTAGGTTAATTCATAGTCACTTAAGATGTCATACATTTTCTATGCCCTTCCAGGCTTTCCTTCCCCTGACCTGGCAGACATTCTGACTTAGGCTGAAGGGCAAGTAGCCTATCTCATCCACTTTGTCTAGATTTCATGCAGTGCTCTTTCACATAACATGGAAATAGCAAAACCGATTGCAAATTCAGTCATACTTCAATCCAGTCAGTGTCAATTTATTCAACATAAACATTTAATTGTATCTTGATTCTCAATTAAAGAAAACTTTTCTTCCCCTCAGGGGAAACAAAGAAAAACAAAAACAAAATAAAACAAGTTCTCTACCACATGGTAGAAATGTATCAATTATGATTAAACAAGTATAATATAAGTATTACATGTCATGCAAGGATTCCTACAGACTATGTACATACAAAAGAAATTAAATTTAGAAAAAAAGGAACAAAAATCAAAATTACAATGTAAAGAAGCCAAATGCAGCTTATTGGAATTACACAGAATTTTGTACCATCACTCTGCCTCCCTATGTGAATTTTGAAAATGACATGTTAATAATATGAAAACATTAGATTTTAAGCTAAGTTATTAAAGCCAGTTTTTCTGTGTCACAACAATCTCGATTTGTTAAAGGAAAAATACTGAAGAATTCTGTGATGCCTTGATTCAATGTGTTTTATTTCTCTTATACATGCAAATTATCTGTGAATAAATTTCTGCCCCCTCAATGAGCATGATGTTTTAAATATATATAATGTAAATATAATACAAAAACAATATAAATAGTTAAAAATCCATCTACAAATCGAAATGCAAATTGCAAAGATCCAAATGAATTTATATACATTGAATCCCCTACTGCCTATTTCTGGTAAAGAAATGAGGAAAGCCAGAGCTATGGCTTCAACAACCTGTACACAAAAAAAGCCATTATATGGCTTGAAAAACTTCACTAACCACGTATCCTGTTCACAAACAAAACTATTGTTGATTATATTGAAAGAATCCTGTGTGCAAAGATTGTAAAATCAAGTCATGTTCTGTGAAAAATACTTTTAGAGCTTTTATTTAAGTCTTTGAGTCATAAAATTGCACCTGCATCTGAAATGGGTTTTACCCATCATCCCAAGTACTCAGTTAAGTCAATGTGTGCATAATTGTATCAGCAACTGCAATACTGAAGCACTGGAGTGAATTTTTAAAAAATCTGTCAGAATCGTAATGGAAAAACAATTTGCAGAAATATTCTGTGTTCACTTTAAAGTACCACATCGTACTTGCTTGAATATTCCATTTTATTTTCCACTAAAAATAAACCCATTATGAAATTTAATGTCATTTTCTCATATTGAGCTTGAGCACTATAACATATATCTTCATGAAATGTTCAAGTTTTACAGTTTTTCACTCTCATTTTGAACATTACAATAGTAAAGAAGAAGTCTATTCATGGGAAGGTATTGATAAAAACCTATGACATGACAGCAATCTCATTAAAAGTACATCTAATTAATTTAAGGACTTGAAAGTCCACAAAATTTAAGCAAGCAAATCATCAGTTTTGTTAGGGAGTCTTACATCTCATGCTTGTCACAGGGGTTAGTACGGTGGAAAGTAGGTCAATAAAAATATACAAATTAGAGCACACAGAGGAAAAAAAAGGATGTACAATACCAACGGAAGATTAACATATATAACAAATTTTGTTCAACTTAAATATACCAAACTTAGAGGGTACTTTAAAGCATTAAAATTATATATATTTTTTAAAAGCTCAAAATCAGAAATCTAGACATGCATTTCAAATTGCAAGATAATAATAGAAATTAGTAGAAATTAAATAATAGAAAATTAAAACCAAGGAAAGTGGGAAAAAGAAATTCATGAGAAAATAAGTCAAAGTAGAAAACATACAACAAACAAAATGAACTAAGCCAAAGATGATAGTTTGAAAATTCTAATAAGGTTGATAAATCACTGCAACTGTCTACAAAGAAATAAGAAGACAAAACTTTTCAAAATCAGGAATGAAAAAGAAGACATCTGTATAGAACAGATATAAGATTTACAAAAGGATATTGTAAAATGAATTTTATCCACAAAGTTAAAATATTTTATAAAATGGACAAATATCTACAAAGACTCAACTTACTAAAGCTAAAACATGATGAAATAGGAAGTGTGGATAATGCCCTATAAAAGAATATCCTATACCAAAGAATAATTTTCCCAAAAAAGTGAAGTCAGTATTTAAATTGCAAGGAAAGATCCAGGTCTAAATGGCTTTACTGGTAAATGATTCTAGACTTTTAGGGAACAAATAACATTAATTTTCCAAACATTTATTTAGAGAATGAAAGAGGACACTCACTTCATAGATCTTTTTATGAAATTGGCACAACCTTGATACCAAAACTTGGCAAGGATATCTCAACAAAGAAAAATTTCAAACCAATGTTTCCCATGAACATAGTTGTTAAAATCCCAAATAAAATATTAATAAAATTAATAAAGTTGTATTTGTTTTTATTTTTAAAAAGTACATCAAAATCAAGTTGGATTTGTTCCAGGAATTAAATCTCAGCTATCATTCAAAAATCAAAAATTAATCATAACTCATCATGTCAATAAGATAAAGGAAAAAATGAAACAATCATCTCAATATGTGTAAAAAGACCATTGATATAATTTAACACAAATTCCTTGAGTTACATATTTTAGGGACAATAATAGTAGAAGTAAACTTCTTACTAAGAGTATCTACCAAACTTCATACTTGAGTATGAAATATTGAAAGTTTTCCCATGAGATCAAGAGAGTTCAAGATATCTATTATCATGTTTTCAATGTAATACTGTAATGCAGCTTTTAGTCAGTGTAAAAGGGCAAGGAAATTAATAAGATTCAAGGATTAGAAACAGATACAATTGTCATTTTTTGCAGATAACAAGACTATGTATGTAAATAAGTATAAAATTATTGACATGATTTAAAATTAAATCATTCTTCTTACATATATATATGTATGTATGTGTGTATATATGTATATGTGTGTGTGTGTGTGTGTACATATATATATACATGAACACATGGAGATTTGGGGACATATACATATGGAATATATAGGTGTAAATGCATGTATATTTCATATGTATTATTTATATTTTAAAATGTATATACAAATAATTATATAAATAATTGCATATATTATGCAATATATAATTATTATTATAGATGTTATTATAGATTATGTGTTTTGAAATACATATGGAATATATTCCATATGTATATGTATATTCCATATGTACTCCATAATACATAATCTATAATAGCACCTATAATAACATCAAATATTAAAGGATAAATCATGTAAAAGTTATAAAGGCATCTGTAGTAAAAATAATAAATACTGTCAGTAGAATTGAAGATGACCTAAACAAACAGAAGTATATATTATGTTTATAGGTTTGAAAATTCAGTTTCTAAATGGAGCTTTAGATTCAATATAATCTGAACAATAATCTGAGAATAAATTTTCAGAATAGATAATTTCTAAAATGCATTTGGAAAGGTAAAGGCTGGGAAAAGCCAGGAAAATCCTGAAGAAAAAGAACAAAGGGAAATTGTTCTACTGGATGCTTGATTCCAAATATGGACACACAGAAATATGGAAAAAATGGAGAAGCCAGAAACAGAATCATACCTGCCCTGCCAACTGATCTTAAAGATGGCATGGTAGAACTTATGAATAATATCCATTTGGCCCATAAATATGTGAAAGAGTGTCCGATCACCTAAGTTATCAGGGAAAACAATAAAAAATTTAATAATAATGAACCAATAATCAAATACAAAAAATGGCTAAAGTTAAAAGGGCTGATAGCTGTTATTGCCAAGGATATTTAGGACAAAAGTAAGATCTCTTACACATTCCTGTTGGAAAGGTCAATTTGTACAGTCACTTTTGAAAACCATTTTTGTACTATCTGCCAAAATTGAAAACATACATAGCCCATCCATTAGCCAGTAAATCCACTCCTAAATATCTACCCAAACAAGAGCATACAAAATGTACAAAAATGTACACAGCAGTTTTATAAATAGTAATACTTACTTGGAAACAACTCAAATATCTACCAGCTGTATATTGAATGAATATATTGTAACCATACAATAGAATACTAAGCAGAAGTGAAAATAAATGGACCATGTAGTACCATGTAGTACCACGAATGTATCAAATGGGCATATGCTGAAGGAAAGAAACCAGACACAAAAGGATACATTCTGAACAATTTCATTCATATAAATTCCAAACGTTCTAAAAACTAATCATATAAGTGGTCAGACTTACAGGGTTCAGAAGGAGTGAGGGTTGGGAGGAGACAAGAGGGTGACCTACAGTGTGTTCTTGCTATTGAATTTCTTGACCTGCATGCATGACCATTTTTTTTGAACTCATGACTTGTACACTGTTCTGTAATTTTCAAAGATGAGAAAACTTCGTGAGGGTGTTTATTTGAACTAGACAAACAAATGTACCTCATGTCCTAAACTCTGAAAAATCTTAGATTATATAAAATTCTTTTCCAAGTAAAGATCAAAGAAAAATATATAGTCTTTCCCTACTTTTACATAGATAAAGGAGAAAAGAGTCAATAGCAATAGCATTACAAATAACACTGTTCTAGATAAAAATGTTAACTGATAGTATTATACTGAATCAGTTGTAGTAAAAGCAAGATACTCATTTTGGTGCTGCTGTTAAGCAATATTGTTAGAATAGAGTTTATGTTCCATAAACATGATCCAAAGCTACCGTTTCCTTTTCATCATTGTCGGTTCCAAAATATCTCTTCCTGATTTTAATATTCTTATTATATTTATATTGCAAATTGCATTAAAGTTTTGAAAAAAAAATCAATTGGTTTTTAGATGAATTAAAAACAAAGGCACTTACCTTTTGGCTGTAACTTATCACCGAATGTATCAGAGAGTGCAGAAAATTATGTATATCTCTAATAAATAAACTTTAATGTGGTATAGCAAATTACAAATAAATAATTGAAAGAAATAGTTGTTTTTAATCACATCTTAATGCCTTGGGTATGAAAAATTCTAGCGCAAGTGATTACTTTTCTGGCACATCATGTTCAGGCTAAAGCAAATACACTGCGTTCACTTACATGATAAATGTCAGTTATCCTCTCTCTATTAAAAGACAGTACTCAGAGTGCCTGGGTACCTCAGTCAGGTCAGTGTCCATCTCTTCAAAAGAAGAGACTCGGGTCATGATCTCAGGGACCTGAGACTGAGCACTCTGTAGGGCTCACGGCGCTGGGCATGGAGCCTTCTTGGGAGTCTCTCATCCTCTCCCTCTGCCCTTCCTGTCTCTGCTTCTGTTCTCTCTTTCTCTCTCTCTTTTAAGACAAAAACAAAAACAAAAAAACAGAAAGAAAAACAGTACTCCACCTCTAGTAAGCAATTGATGCTGTATTTAATCAAAACTGAAAAAGTCTCCAGTATATCAGAAGTACTAAAATTCTACTGAATTCACACATTTTTTAGGTTCCTAGACCCAAATCCAATATATATGTGCTGAAGGGGTTTCCCCATACCAACAAGCAATTCTCAGATGCCAGCAGCGTGCAGGAGAATTCAACTCAATTTTGACACTATCTACCCAGAGATACCATGATATCCCACAGGTGAAGGATTCAGACCTACAAGACTGCACCTTCTCCCACTTCAGGTATTAGTTGCAAGTCCATAACTCCACCCTTGGATTTGATTAATTTGCTGTAAGAGTTCACGAAATTCAGGAAACCCATTTACTCACTAGATTACTAATTTATTGTAAAAGGGTGCAACTCAGAATTAGCCAGATGGAAGAAATGCTTAAGGCAATATCTGTGGGACGGGGTGTAGAGTTGAGAGTGTCTATGTTCTCACCAGTTACACCATTCTCCTCAAATCTCCATGTGTTCACCAACCCAGAAGCTCGCCCATCTGTTTTTTGTCTGTTTGTTTATTTATGGAGTATTTACATAGACTTGGTGGATTAAATCATTGGCATTGGCAATTGATCCAACCTCCAGCCTTGCTATTAAATTTCTTGTATTAAGAAATACAAGAATACTCCCCTTCCCAGAGCTGTTTATTTGGGTCTTCTTTGATTTCACTTAGTGTTCTATAGTTCTCAGCCAAGAAGACTTAATGTATGTGGTTATGTTTATAACTATGTTTTAGGTGTTGTTATAAATTAAACTTTTTCCATTAATTTCAATGTCTAATTGTTCATTGTTTTAGCATATCTGGACTGTGAACTTCAGAAACATTTCTTTTAAAATTGTTAAAGACAGGGAGAAAAGAACTAAATTTTTCAGAAAGCAGTAGATAGGAACACCCAGGTGGCTCAGTTGGTTAAGTGGCTGCCTTTGGCTTAGGTCATGATCCCATGGTCATGGAATCAAGCCCCACATTGGGCTTCCAGCTCAGTGGGAGCGGGGGTGGGGGGAATGCTTTTTCCTCTCCCTCTGCCTGCTGCTCCACCTGTTCGTGCTCTCTCTGTGAAATAAATAATTAAAAATTTTTTTAAAAGGATCACATAGATATCTGATTTCTCAACAGCAACAACAAATTTTTAAAATGCAAGTTTTTTTTCCCCCAAAGGATATAAAGGTTTCCATAATTCTTCCATCTAATATAAGGCAATACGGTAGGAAAAAAAAATGACTTTTCAAGATGTCTACTCCTAAATCCTTAGAATTTATGAATATATTACTTTATGATACAAATGGGACTTAGCAGATATTCTTTAAAGTTAACAACTTTGAGATGGGAAAACTATCATGAATTATCTAGTATGGCTCAGTCCAATCACATGCCTCCTTAAAATTGGGGGAATAGGCAATAGAGTGGATAACAGAAATGAAATGGGAGTAAGACCCCCTACTGCTAGCTTCAGAGATGGAGGAAAGGAGTCATGAGGCAAGGATTAGTGGCCACTTGAAGCTGAAATGTCCCTTATCTTCCAGCCAGGAAGAAAACAATGACCTCAATTTTTAAAAAAAGGAACTGAATTCTGCCAATAACCAAAATGAGCAGGAAATGGGTTCTGCTGTATTAGAAACAGGTTCTTTGGGGTCCCTGGGTGGCTCAGTTGGTTAAGCTCTGTCTTTGGCTCGGGTCATGATCTCAGGGTCCTGGGATCAAGTCCCGCATCGGGCTCTCTGCTCAGCAGGGAGCCTGCTTTCTCCTCTCTCTCTGCCTGCCTCTCTGCCTACTTGTGATTTCTCTCTCTCTGTGTCAAATAAATAAAAATCTTTCAAAAAAAAAAAAAAAAAAAAAGGAAAAAGAGAGAGACAGAGAGAGAAACAGTTTCTTTTTTTTTTTCCCCTGGAGCCTCCAAAAAAGAAGGTAGCTTACCAGCAGTTCAATTTTGGTGCAATGAAACTTGTACTGGACTTTTGACCTCAAGAAGTATAAGATGATAAATTTGTCTTGTTTTAAGCCACTGCATTTATGGTAACTTGTTATCATGGCAATAGAAAGCTGATACAACTTGTTTTTCTTCATTGACCACTCAATGTGTAGTTTGACATTACTTCTTACATATAAAATGTTAATCATTTCTAGGACCATTTTATTAGTTTGTGTTATTAACGTTTATCTATTATATATGCTGCAAATAATGTCTCAAGTTTATTGTTTATTATTCCATACACTAACTTCATAGATGGTGCCTTTTCCCGTATACAAGTTTTGTTTTCGTTTTAATTATGTCAACATCTACCATTTTTTTCCTTTTCAGCGTAACAGAATTCATTATTTTTGCACCACACCTAGTGCTCCATGCAATACGTGCCCTCCCTAATATCCACCACCTGGTTCCTCCAACCTCCCACCCCCCGCCCCTTCAAAACCCTCAGGTTGTTTCTCAGAGTCCGTAGTCTCTCATGGTTCACCTCCCCTTCCAATTTCCCTCAACTCCCTTCTCCTCTCCATCTCCCCATGTCCTCTATGTTTTTTGTTATGCTCTACAAATAAGTGAAACCATATGATACTTGAATCTCTCTGCTTGACTTATTTCACTCAGCATAATCTCTTCCAGTCCCGTCCATGTTGATACGAAAGTTGGGTATCCATTCTTTCTGAAGGAGGCATAATACTCCATAGTGTATATGGACCACATCCTCCTTATCCATTCATCCGTTGAAGGACATCTTGGTTCTTTCCACAGTTTGGCGACCATGGCCATTTCTGCTATAAAAATTGGGGTACAGATGGCCCTTCTTTTCACTATATCTGTATCTTCGGGGTAAATATCCAGTAGTGCAATGGCAGGGTCATAGGGAAGCTCTATCTTTAATTTCTTAAGGAATCTCCACACTGTTCTCCAAAGTGGCTGCACCAACTTGCATTCCCACCAACAGTGCAAGAGGGTTTCCCCTTCTCCACATCCTCTCCAACACACGTTGTTTCCTGTCTTGCTAATTTTGGCTATTCTTTTTTTTTTTTTTCAAGATTTTTATTTATTTATTTGACAGATGGAGATCACAAGTAGGCAGAGAGGCAGGCAGAGAGAGAGGAGGGGAAGCAGGCTCCCTGCTGAGCAGAGAGCCAGATGCAGGGCCAGATCCCAGAACCCTGGGATCATGACCTGAGCCGAAGGAGAGGCTTTAACCCACTGAGCCACCCAGTTGCTCCTAATTTTGGCCATTCTAACTGGTGTAAGGTCGTATCTCAATGTATCTACCATCACTTTTAATGCATTCTCAATCTTGAAAATTGTCTAAGGAACAATTCAAGTTTATACATGTTATTCATACTTTCATATAATAGTTTTCAAATGTTTAAAGCTTATGTTTTAATATGTATTATGTAATATGTGAACTGAATAAAATGTATGATTTGCTTATATTGTCTACTTCAGGAGACAAATCTCTACTATGGTATTTGAAATCTCCTATGTATTCTTCCTTACCTTTAAATTTGAGTTTTATTGTTTTACATTTGCCTTTACTATTTTATTGCATAAGATTATTAAATAAGCAATGTTGTTTTACATGCTTTAAAAATTTATATATATATATGTATATATATTCATATTTTGTGTATTCTTTTGAAATTTGATTCAATATTATGTAACATAATATTAAGTTTCCTCCATTTGGAGACTATAGTTAATTTTTCCATTGGATTTCTTTTAAAAAATTAGTATTAAAGTTGCCTATATACTCTGGACACAAGATATTTTGTAGTACATATTTTACAGGACCTTATTACACTTTGTGGTTTTTGTTTTATACTATCCTGCTTTTAAACAATTTCAGATTTACCTAAGTCGTACAAAGATTGTACAGAGTGCTCCCATATATTCTGAACTTTGTACATATATCTGATACATTTGGTAGAGTGTCACAACCTAGAAACCAGCATTGTTACACTACTAATAATTAAACTCTAGACTGTGTTTTTTCCCCCTAGTTTTTCACTAAATATCCTTTTTCTATTCCAAGATTCAATCCAGGATACCACATTACATTTAATATACTAGCTTCTAATGAAGAAAAATGTTCTATTATATTATATAGAAGTTGGAGTTTTCCTATAATTTTTGTCTTTTGCAATTTAAAAAGTCTTTCCCATCTAAGATCATAATATATTTTCTTACATTTTCTTCTGAAAGGCTTAAAGATTTGTTCTCCACGTTTAAAATCAATTTATCTGAATTTTTTTTTTTTTTTTTTTGGTAAGCTGTTAGGAGGATGAACAATTTCTTTCCATGTGCATTAAGAGTTATCCTCGGACCACTGACAGAGTAACTGTTATTTCCCCACTGATCTCTAATGTTTCCTCTGTTTAGATATTATTGCCATCAGGGAAAATGTATATGATGATTTTTTAAAAAATGAACAAATGTGTGTTTTACCAATAGGGAGTAAATTGTGTGAATGGTGTGTGTGTGTGTGTGTGTGTGTGTGTGTGTGTGTGTGTGTGTGTTGAAGATAGAGGCTTGATAATCAGGGTTTTCAGTCTTGGTAGGGGAAAAGTGAGAATGAATCAGTAGAAATGTGAAGGGTTGGAAATAAGCTAGGACAACAATAGTGATGATACATAAACAAAGAGATAAAAGGAGCACATCCATCTGGTAGGTACTTTCACAGCTAATTTTATTATTATGTTTACTAATATAAAAGAACACCTTTTGCAGCAACTCTTCCTCCAAGGAAGTTATAACATCTAAGAATTATTGCCTCATTTATGGCATAGTAAATTTCTCAACCTAAGGTTCCTGTTACATATAATTCAATTGTAACATGAGAAACGAATTAAAATTCCAGTTTGGATTCTGTTTCATCAAACTCTGCATCTGCTTGGAAAAGTCATGATGCTGATCGGTCTCCAGTCTGATTCTTTATTACAGTTTATGCCAAGTTGTTTTTTCTTTTTTCTCCTCCCCCTCCATAAATCAGGGTTCTGGCTTTGCTGGGCAAAGCAGAAAATACAATGTCATGACTCTATTCTTCCATTCTGTTTCACAGTTGTGAAAATTTTTCTTATGGAATTTTGTGAAATTTACAATGCATAACGTTAATGTTTAAAGCGGGAAAGATCCTTTTCTCAGAGTCAGGATGAGAAATTTATGCAACCTCTCCTCGAATCTGTAAAAGTTGGTCCTAGTATCAGGTCACAGTTAAACAGGTTATCTTTTTGGCCATGTATACAAGTTACCAAAGCACATCATTTTCAAATGTGTGAAACATTCTGCAAATCCAAGGAAAAATAACATATAAACAGAATTCTAATAAGGCTTTCTGATTTCTTTTAAAAAATGAATTTATGTCATTTAACAACATTCCATTTGAATGTAAAGATAGTAAATTAAATGAATGGAAAAATCCCTAAGCCCAAAGTCCCTGAAATAATGGAAGGAGAATTGTTCAAGACTCTTCTAATTAGTCTGACCGTAAGACTGAATACAATTTTTGAGCAACGGTATCAGGAAAATTTAGCTTAAAATGTCATCAGCTAATAAGACACATACCAAAGTTTTTTGGTGGTTGTTTTTTTTTTCTAAGTTAAATTGTCAGAGAAATTGCTCACTGAATTTACTCAATATGACACTTGCAGGTCATAGTCTTTTATTTGCCTCACATTCACTGAAAGTCCTTACTTTTGTCTCATACACTCTTAATTGCTAGAGATAAAGATATGAGAAAAGACAACTTTAATTACTTGTGATTCAGTGATACACTAGAAGTGTCTGCAGAGACCACAAGAAAGGTGCATGAAGGGTCCGGAGGGACATACAGACTGCACTCAGGAAATGGCATGTAGTGGGGATTTATTTAATGCCTGATCTATATCAGATGGGTTGGTAAGGACTGAGAAAATGCGCTGGTGGCCAGAGAAACTGAAGCTGATTCAGTATTTTTATATAATCCTCAGTAAACTATTAGTGATCTATGAATGTTCTAGACAAAATAGTCAAAGTAGCAATGTGTTTTTAACTTCACATCGTGAATATGATTTTTCTAAGGATTTTCTCTATTTATTGAGGAGGGGAGGAGCAGAGGGACAGAGAAAATCTCAAGCAGACTCCATGCTGAGTGCTCAGTCCGACAAGGGGCTGGATCTCACAACCCTGAGATAAATGACGTAAGCTGAAACCAAGAGTTGGACACTTAATTGACTGAGCGACCCAGGCACCCCTTTAAATATAATTTTAAGATAAAATTGTTTATATTTATATAGGTAGTTTATTACTTCTAATATATGACTTTTAGCTTTCCATAAACTGTTAAACCTGCAAATAATTTTTTGATGTCTTATTCCCCCAAGAACACTCAGTTATTATAATTCAGATTAGCAACATATATATAATATATAATTTATCTATACTACATGCATATGTATTATATATATATAATTATATGTCTCTAATCTGAATTACACAGTGATTATAAGTCATACAAATGTATACATTTTGTATATACCTATGTATACATACAAAATATAAACATATATATATATATAAAATCTTAAAATTGGAGCTCTGGGTGGCTTAGTTGGTTAATCTTCCCACTCTTGACTCCAGTTCAGGTCATGATCTCAGGGTGCTGAGATCCAGCCAAGCCTAAGGATCCACACTCAGCCGGGGGTCTGCTGGAGGGTTTTCGCCTTTTGCTCCTCCCTCCACTCAGGCACACCTGGGCGCTCTCTCTCTTTCTCTGAAATAAATAAATAAAATCTCAAAGTCTAACTTATGTTATCACTGGGGGTGCCTGTCATTTAAATGTATCATCTTCCTCATCAGTGTGAGTTATTATGGACAACAGAGGCAAGTATCAGTTTTCCTAGTGAAGACCACTTTTACCAAGTGTAGTTTGCGAAACTCAATTGGAGTTGGAATATGATTGGCTCACATTCGTAAGAATCGGTCTCAGTAAAGATCAGGTAAATGAATTAATAAAATAGAGAGGGTTGAAAATTAATTAGGATAAGAATGACAACACATAGAGTTACAGGGATAATAGGAGCACATACCTCTGGCAGCTAATTTTATTGTTCTGTTTACTAATATAAAGGAACACCTTTTGCAGCATTTTTTCCTCCTGGGAAGTTATAATATCTCAAAATTATTGCCTTGTCACAGCCCATCATGAGGACAGCAACCTTGTCTTCTAGAAGGTTGGACAGCACTAGCCCTACAGACGTTGGAGATTTTGTCCCCTCCCCTGCCACACCTCACCCTTGTCCCACCCAGCCTTTGAAACATCTATCCATGCAGACTAACTGTAATTTCATCTCCCAGGACAGTCAGGACACTTGCGGTCAGAAGGGGATGAAGTACTGTCCTTGGGCATATTAGCAACACTTCAAGGGCTTCAGCTTTGTCAAAGAGTTGTACCTAGTATTCGTTTAATTTCTTTTTTATCAGTGCCTATTCGCATTTCATGACTAATTTTGTACATTTTGACTCTTCTTTAGTTTAAGACTAAAAATTTCCTTAACTGTTTTTTAAAATATTTTAAAAGTTTATTTGACATGGGGGGTGGAGAGAGCATGAGCAAGGGAAGAGGCAGAGGGAAAAGCAGACTCCCTGATGAGCAGGGAGCCTGAAGCTGGACTCAAACCCAGGACCCCAGGATCCTGAGTGGAAATGAAGGCAGATGCATAATGGATTGAGCCACCCAGGTGCCCAAAATTTACTTAACAATAATTCGATATTTTTACAGGAACCGTTTTGGATTTATGCATTCTTCTATTTCTTAGTTTTCTTTCTCATTGATTTCAACTTGTGTATTTATTAACTTCCTTTTCCTACATGCTTTTGGACATTGTGTCATAATCTACACCTGAGTGAACATCAGATTAAATTTCTTCCAGTGGACACTAAAGAATGAACTTTCTTAATAATAAAGATACGTAGCTTTAGTGTCTCCCCATTTCGCTGTGTCTCACAGATTTTTATATGCATGCTTTATCTAAAAATTATACAGTTTGACAGATTATTTTTCCTTGATGTGGTATTAGCGAGGGATCATTTCTTAATTTCCAAATAGGATTTCATTTTTGGCAAACTTCCCAATTTTATTTTTCCTAGTCTTTATTAGACTATGATCACAGGATGCAGGCCTTAATATCTCTACTTATTAAATGGGCTTAATTATCTTTGTGATCAAATAGATGATGGGTGTTGGTAAAACCTTTATTATTATAAAGTAATGTATGTTTCTTATTTTATCATATATCTATATATCTAGATAGGGAATTTGCAGCTCTTATCTTTTCTGCTGACTCACTTCAAATCGGAAAGACATCTATTGATGGTTCCTTACATTTACACTTATCCCATTTTCTAGTTGCACATTTTGCTTACAAAACCAGTGGATTGACTGAAGATTATTGTTTTTAATTGATATTAGAGTAATGCAAACCCTGATTTTATGCAACTAAATTTTTTTGTCCCATTAATTATCATTTTTCTTAGATACACACATATCCTGTCACTCAGTCAACTTTATGTTTTCTCATTCTGTAGCTTTTTGTGTGGTTGGCTTAATAAGCTTTTTTGGTTTGAGTCAGGCTCTATGGGTAATATTCCATCTCAATTCTGCTTTATCAATATACATTTTGCACTTATCTATACAGGTGAATGATATCTTAGGTAGATATGAAAAAGATCTGCTGATTTAGCTTTTGTCAGTTCAAATAAATATTCTTCATCCTTTGCTCTCTGGCATCTGTTTCTTTTTCTGACTCTCATACCAATCACAAGAATCTATGACTCTAGTGATTTTTACACTTTGTATTTTTGTTCTGTGATTTGAGAAGAGTTGTCTTCTTGTTTTCCCAAATCACCAACTATACCCCGGTGATTCTATCTTTTATTTTGTCTGATTTTAGAAATTGCTCTTATAATATCTTTAAATTTAAGTTGCTCTGTTTCTTCCACTGACTCTCTTTGATTGAATTCTCTTCATATTCTGCATCCCTTCTTATCTCCCTTCCTTGATGTGCTCTGTCATTTCTTTGTGTACTGTTTGAGATTGGGGTCAAAGTGTAAGTTCTAAGTTTTAGTGGATCTGTGAGTGGTATTAGGAAAACTATTTTCTGTTATACTCTTCGTTTGGAGAATGAAGCTGGCCAGCTTTTCCTTGGAGAAGGAGCTGGCCAGCTTTGCATTCCCCATTACACCACTGGCAGAGGTAGGCTGTTTTCCTACAGTCTTGGAAAGTAGTGGAAATGGTCCAACTTAATAGCTACTCTTTGGATGCTTGGAACCAGAAGGACTAGGTGTCCTCAATAGTGCACCCAACCTCCCTACTGAGAGGTCTTCATAGAGAGAACTCTGTGAATAGAATTCTTCCAAGAGTACCCTATGTATTCTGATCCCCCACTAGAACAAGCTGACAGTGTGTGCAGGCTTTCCAGTGACTGATGCACTAAACATGAATCTCACACTTCTCACTCAGTCTGCATCCACAAATACCCCAGGCCTGATTCACACCAGTCTACTTGCTGACTTGAGTTGAGAGTGGAGGGAAGGTGAGAGTGGAGGGAAGGTGATCGAGTTGAGAGTGGAGGGAAGGTGATCGAGTTGAGAGTGGAGAAGAAACCAAGTCATTTCTCTCTTAGGAAGTTCCACGGAACAGAGCATCTATTCCTAGTTCATTAGAAATAAAAGTTTCTTACACAATCACAACTTAAATAAATTTAAAACAAGAAATGCATTAGCATCTTTATTACAAATGTAATTGGTTTTCTTTTATTTTTCTTTGTGGGGAAAGGGTCACTAGTTAAAATACACCACTGTAAAATCTGCAATTTAAATTTCATTTCATGGTGCATTGTAGAAATAGTTTACATAAATAGCATCCATTAATCATTTAAAACAAAGGTTAAATGTAAATTAGGATCCTGCTATTTATTTCTATGATTATTTGTGGGTTTCTGGTAAAGTTAGATTTTTCTGACGGTAAAAGAACTAATGCGTTTGAAAATAAAATATCTTTAAACTAAAACTGATAACTTTTAGAAATCAATCAGCGTGGAGAGAGGGCCGTAACATCACAAACAGCATCAAGTTAAAAAGCATACTAGCTCTCAGTCCCAATTTTAACTGTCATCGTTTAATCATGAAATCTCTTTCTCCAGGAGGCCTACCTACTAATATTAAATACATACATCACACACCATTTTTAAAAAAATGATCTTTCTGATGGTTATAATTTTTTGAAGTGGGTTAGAGTATTGGTTTGATTAGCTTTGAATTTTTTCAACAAAAGAAGGTAGTAAAAAGAATAAACATCAGGATAAGTTAATAAAGACCATTGAATTTAAGGTGTATTGACAAAGGGACAAAATACCTGAATAAACACTTTGTTTCAGTGGTTTGTATGAATTCTAATTTATCCCTGTTTTATGAAATACCTAAATAGCTGACCAACTTTTTACTTACCATTTTAAAATACTGTACTTGGATAATTGTCCCTTCTATTCTTTTATCTGCTTCTTAGGGTTTTATTCTTTTATCATGGCTTTGAGATGATACTCATGTCAACAATAACAGCCTGAGCTTTAGGAAACAGGGTCAAATAAATAACTAGACATTTTATCATTTTACTAAAGTTCAAAACGAAAGCATAAAGGGTGTTACCAAAATTAAAGTTATCTGAAAGAAATTAACATTTTGATGCATAAGAACCTAGAAATAGTAAAGATCATAGTCACAGGGGAAAAAAACACCAATAAAATAAAACCAATTGTTTTATTTCAGAATCTATTTTATTGGGTTGCTTTCTTTATGAAGGTTGTTAAAAGTATAGTCAACAGTGAAGATACATTCAGCCTTCTTTGAATCCTAAAACAAAGGATTTGATATTCTTTTTCTATTTTTTTTTTTTAAGATTTTATTTATTTGTTTGACAGAGATCACAAGTAGGCAGAGAGGCAGGCAGAGAGAGAGGGAGATGCAGGCTTCCTGACGAGCAGAGAGCCTGATGCAGGGCTCGATCCCAGGACCCTGAGACCATGACCTGAGCTGAAGGCAGAGGCTTAACCCACTGAGCCACCCAGGCGCCCCTTTTTCTTTTTTTTTTTTTTTAAGATTTTATTTATTTATTTGACAGAGGGAGAGAGACAATGACAGAGGGATGCAAACGGGGAAGCGCGAGAAGGAGAAGCAGCCTTCCCATGGAGCAGGGAGCCCGATGTGGGGCTCGAGCCCAGGACTTTAGGATCATGACCTGAGCCGAAGGCAGACGTTTAATGACTGAACCACCCAAGAACCCCTACAATTTGATATTCTGATGAACAATATCACTATAGCTAGATGTCATTATACATCTTTCTTAACTCACTGGATTTTTGAGCAACTACCCTAAGAACAAATTGAAGTTACAACCAGAAGAGTTCTATCCTTTGTAATACAATAAGGGCATCTATAATATTAAATAAAAGTTTTTCAATGTATTTGCAATAATTTTAATAAACCATCATTATAATATCCATTCAGAGAGAATTTAGTCAACTAGGATGCTATTTTGAAATATCTGAAGCAAAGTTCAAGTAATTGTCTCTAATAAACTGTTTTATGGCTTTTTATTCATATTATTTCCAGATCACGTTATCGAAGGTTGATTATATGTAAATATGACAGTTTGTAGATCATTGTCTCAAGCAAAAATTATACTTTAATTATGCTTTTACCATATTTTGTATAGCTCTTTATTCATCCAAGAAAGCAATGGCACTTTAACTCTCTTTTTCTGATGAAATAATAATCAGAACGCATTAACACGTTAAAAAGGATAGATTACTACATGCAATGTCATTTAGAGAGTGAAAGTAAGTGAGTCAGGGTCAGCAAATTATTTTCAGGACTTTGAGAGTAAAGTTTCTTCCAGCAAGGCCAATCTACAGATGTTTCCATTCAAAATCTAGGTCTCCATTACTGTATCTGTCTCTAAGGACGACATGGTTTGAATTTGATCCTTTGCAATGTAACCTTTAAAATGAGCAAAATCCATATTTTAATATCTCCTGTGAAGAGGAAACAATATGTGTAGCAAGTACACAAGGGGATACTTTATAAATTAATTTACATTGATAACAAATGTCACGCAAAGTGCATTTTTGATACTACCCCGAAAGGACAAACATCAGCCCTTGAACACCATATGTGGTCTGCATTATGGCTTCTTGGCACCAATCCATAATCTATTTCCAGCAGCTACCATTTCAAAAATTTATGAGGACCTGGAAAGCACAGAAGGGCTAAAGAAGCCACTTGAGTTCTGCTTATTAGCATACTCATTAAGCCTAATCAATAATTGATGAACCATTTGTGAAAAACATATGGATTAAATTACTTCTTGGCTTAGACCATTCAGGAAAGAGTCATAAGTATTTTTGCCCCATTGTTTGCTGTGTAAACAAGATGTCAAAACTGATTCTATAACAGAAAGCTGAAAAGGCTTGCACTTTCCTTTCTCTACAGCCCCAAACTGTAACATTTTATAACATATTTTTTAAATGATTGAGATGGATTTACTACAGAAGCTACTGAAATGTAAAATTATGGAATATAAGAACTTTTCAAAATTTTTCAAGTAGTCTGTAATATATACTTGAGAGAAAAAAAATCAAAGGCATCTATTAACTAAAGTTCATACTTTATTCTGATTTCTTTAATTTTTATCTGAGTCCTTTTTCTTATTTCGTGATCCCATCTGTGATGCCATATTACAGTTAGTTATCGTGTGTCCTTGGGCTTTTCTTGGTTGTAACAATTATCCAGCTTTCCTTGTCTTTGGTGACCTTGATAGTTTAGAGGGATATGGTATTTGGTAAAAGGTCTCTCATTTGGGATTTGTCTGATGTTTTTCTCCTGATTAGACTAGATTTTGGAGATGTAAAGTACATTTTTCATCAAACTGTATTGGGGTACATACTACTAACATGACTTATTACGGCTGATTTTGACTTTGGTCACCTGGCTGAAGTGGTTTGTGAGATTTCTCTACTCAAAAATTCATCTTGTTTCTGCCTTTACTATATGTATTCCTTGAAGGAAAGTCCATAGGTACAGTCAACACTTAATTCGTGGAGAGTATGCTTCGCGAATGGAGTATTTATGTAAATTATTTAGAATTCTAACATGCGAATGATTTGTCTTTTCTCCTTATTTATTTACAATATTCATTTCTTCAATCATTTATTTATATCAGTACAGACCCAGAGATATGCATTTCATACTTTGAGTTATAGTCCAATACTACTTAATCTTTATTGCTCATATTGTTCTGGCTTTGGCTATTGGGTGATATTTCAATTGGTTTCTGCTTCTGCATCACTTTAGAATACCACTGTCGTGTGTGTGTGTGTGTGTGTGTGTGTGTGTGTCTGTGTGTGTGTCTGTGTGTGGTGTGTGTGTTGGTGACCTTCCTTACTTTATGGCACTACATTATGCTCAAGGTTCAGTCGTTTTGCATATTTTCATAACAGCCCTACAATCATACATCTCTTTAAGGAGATTTATTTATTTGTTTTAGAAAGATCAGGAACAAAGACCTGGGTCCTAGTGTGCTTTTTGCTACTAGAGTGTCATTTCTTCCAGGTGTCCTCCTCTGAGAGAGTAGTAATGATATGGGTGTATACTAACATGTCTGTATATATTTCTACATGTAACAATCTGTGTCCAAATTAATTAAGTTAAACGTGAGTACATACTGATGTCTCCAACTCTAATTCATTAACACATGGAACATTCTAACTTCTTCCCCTTACTTATCTATAAACTCGGACTCCAACACTAACATACCTGGCTCTGAACAGCCACCCTGTATTTGCTTAATTGTTCAATTCCAGTATGCATTCACCTACTGACGAATATGTTGGTTGCTTCCAGTTTTTGGCAATTATGAATAAAGCTGTTATAAACACTCACATGCACGTTTTTGAAGGTATATAAGTTTTCAGATCAGTTGGGTAAATAGCTAGGGGTGTGTTTGCTGGATTTCATGATAAGTCTATCTTCAGCCTTGTACGAAACTGCCCAACTCTCCGACAGTAACTGTACCACTTTGCATCCCACCAGCAATGGATGAGGGTTCCTGTTACTCTTCATCCTTGCCATCACTTGATATTATCAGCTTTTTGGATTCTAATATGTGTGCTATGGTATCTCGATGTTTTAAATTGTACTGTCCTATTGACAAATGATGTTGGGCATCTCTTCATGTGTTTATTTGGCATCTATATATCTTTTTTGGTGAAGTATGTATTCAGATTCTCTGGCTAATTTTTAATTGCATAGTTTGTTTTCTAACTGTTGAATTTTAAGCGCTCTTTGTAGGTTTGGGTACAAATCCTCTACCAGGCATGTGTTTTGCAAATATTTTGTCCCAGCCTCTGACTTGTCTTTTCTAAATTTTACTAAGTTCAACTTCTCCATTTTTTCTCTAATTGATTGAATTTTAGGTATTCCTTCTAAAAACTCATCAACAAATTCAAGATAATTTTGATCAGATATTTTCATCTAAAAATTTTACTGTATTGCTTTTTACAATTAGTTTTTTATGATCTATTTTGAATTAAATTGTGTAAATGGTATAAGGTCTGTATTTAATCCATTTATAGGGGTTCGTTGTTTTGTGTGTGGACATAAAATGTTCCCACATAATTTGTTGAAAAGATCATACTTTCCCATTGGATTGGATTGACTTTGTACCTTTGCCAAAGATGTGTTGAGTATATCTATATGGTTCTATCTAATTGTCTGTTCTTTTCCATTGATCTGTGTGTCTATTCTTTCACTAATTCAATACTGCCTGGATTATTGTACCTTGCTGTTAACTACTGAAATTGGGTAGTGTGAGTCCTCATTTTTTTTTTTTTTTCCTCTTCAATACCAGATTGACAATTCTAGGTCTTCTGGTTTTACCTATAAACTTTAGAATTTGTCAATATCTATCAAGTAACTTGTTGAAATTTTTAATGGAATTATATTGAATCTATAGATCACATTGAGTAGAATTGAAATCTTAACAGTACTGAATATTCTTAACCATGAACATGGAATATCTCTCCATTTATTTAGAACTTTGATTTGTTTCATCAGAGTTTTATAGTGCCTGACATATATCTCCTGTGCACATTTTGTTAATATTATATCCAAGCATTTCTCTTGTTTTAGTGCTATTTTTAAATGACATTATTTTCAAATTTTCAAATCTCAATTGTTATTTGCTGGTATATTAAAACAACAACAACAACTGACTTTTGTCCATTAATCCTGTGACCTTGCTAGATAAGTTCATGAGTTTTTTGTTGAGTCCTTGGGATATTCAATATGGATGAATGAAGACAGCTTTATTGCTTCCTTTTCAATCTGTGTACTTTAATTTCTTTTTCTTATCTTCTATTCTAGTAATGGGGTCCAGTACAATGTTGAATAGCAGTGGTGAGAGAAGATTTCTTTGCCTTGTTCCTGATCTTAGGCAGAAAGTGTGCAGCTTACCACCATTAAATATACTATCTATAAATTTTTATAAATATTAAATAAAATTTTAAATTATAACACTCCAAATCCCAATAATAGAAATTTGTTCCAAGAGCCATCATAAATTTGTACTGAGTTCTCTAATTTATTATTACTTGCCTGCAGTCAATAAATATTTTTTCTAATTCTAGCACAGAGAAACATAATTTAGCTTTGGTTAGTTGGTAGGGGCACAGTTATTAAATTTAAACTCTACAGAAGTCTAAAAGCCAAGAAAATAACCATAAAAATAGACATGTCAATAGGGCATTTTGTAAATACAAAATGAATTGACATAGACATTCAAGGGGAAAAAATGAGAAAAGTCATGCAAAGAATACACAAAAATTATGTAATGTAGACAAAAAGGATAATCAGAAAATATTTAGTGCCTGAGATCCAATGAGAGAAATTTAGAACATAGATGATACTAAAAGAGCAGACGTTTATAATTTCTATTTTTTTCTCATTCTATCTGTAATAGTTTTAAAATGTCAGCAGGCTTCAGATTATTTCAAACAACTGCAGTTAGAGGACAAAAAGTCAGATTAGCTAAAATAAAAGACATAAGATCATTGTATAAATAAACACAAAGCCACTTTATCATCTACCCAAAAGTAAAAAAAAATTTAAAAAAATTCTTGTACAGCATGATTTTTTCTGTGTATTCATAGTTGTAACCTTTTAAAAAGACTATGAAAACAAAGTTCTGTAATAAGGAATTGTGCTAGGGCTGATGCTCTTAATGTTGGATCCTACAGGAACTAAGTGTTACATAAGGATAGTAATCACAGACTCAGTATCAGGAAATCAAACTATTCAAAAAATTCTACTATTAAAGATTAATTTTTAAAGAAAGATAAAATCCAACTTCGAGTTTTTTTGAGTTTTAGTCATTCATTTAACAAATGTTCATGGACCATTCCTTTGTCCCCAGATATTCTAGGTGCTGGAACATTCTTATGTGATCTTTTATAGAGCTTTTGAGTACTAACACAAAACCCATAAAGGTAGAAGGAGGCACTCTTATCCAGATTCATCCCACATGTTGGTCATTGCCAAGTCTCAACTTCTATGTCAAGGGAGCCTCCGGACCAAGGTGAGGTCTCAGTTGACAGCACTCAGTTGTGGAATAACACCCATTGCAACAGCTGGGGCTGCTGATTTATCAAAAGATACTCACATCTTTGAGGTACATCTAACCCCAGAACATCCAACCCCTGCTTCCATGCTGGTCCTGAAAGAAACTAAAGCTAAATCTACTTAAGAAATGTACTGATCCTTTACGGCCATGATTGAGGATAGTAGTTATTTGCCAATTCCTCTAGTACTATCTGCTTGATGAATATTCTATCTCTAGTATGGCTTTACTCTTTCCCAGAGAAAAACTCCAACACACAGAATATCTTTAATTAGCTTAGCATAAAATTTCATGAATTAATATTTTCTCATTTCTTATACACCCATTCTGCATAAAAATTCTTAATACTTTTCTGTTATTCTTGTGTAAGAGAATTGGTATTTTATACTTCCCCAATATAGAACATTCTGGATTACTGAGTAGATAGAAACTGGTTAATGTGTCACTAATACCTCTCACCAATACTAACATGTTGAAGATCATTAAAATCCCAGAAAGCAAAAAGTACCATTATATGACACAGATCATATGAAGAGGAAAATATATATGAAAAATGATTATTGTATTTTATAATATGCTAGTAATAAAGGCAGAGGAGAAATGCCAGAAAGGATAGAGTTGGGGAATCTGAGGTCCTACTTTGCAACAAGTGAAATTTTAAAGCATTAAGAATTAGTATGTTGATGTTACCTTATTTGTACTTATATGGTGGTAAGTCCAGTTGTATATAGTAAGACGTACACACTCAAAAATGTTACCAATGACTTTTTAAAATAATAGCAATAAAACAACAAAGATCATTGTCTCTTTTAAAAATAGAAAATGAGATGATGCCACTAAATTGCTGTGGTGAAAGGCAGAATCATTAAAGTGGCCCCTTTATCTTCTCCATGCCAAGGAAAAGATATAAACTGGGAGACCGTGGAGCATGGGAATGGTTGTTGGCTACTAAGGGGGATGAGAATCACAATGGGGTTGATGGGTAAGTGCCTTGATGACTCAGGTTTTAGTATCACATGTATTTATAACAACTCATTCTCATCAAAAGTGACATCATGAATCTAAAATAATAACACGTGTAATTGGGCCTTGAAGGTTTTTTTTTTTTTTTTTTTTTTTTTTGGTCCTTTACACTTTTCTGTTTATGTACGGTGATAAACATGTAAGGGAATTATAAATTACCCTAGCAAATTGGGCCACTGAAATGTTATCAAGTACAATAGTGCAGAGACAAAGGTTAGAATGAGATTAAATGTTACCAAAAAATGAGAATATCCTGCATTTCCCTTTCTTGTTCACAGTGACCCACTATTCAGTCTTGCTTTTACAAGCAAAATAAAATGTTCTTTTTCATTTTCTAACTTCCGTGGAAGCTCATATTATACTTCGTGAATGGCCTTTTGCTACTTAGCACAATACTGCCAATGACTTTGGGGAAAAGAAGCAGATTTCAAATGCAGAATGAAATTTTAATACATGAGATGAGGAATCTTAAAGAAAATTATATAATATGATCTGACTGTGATTCTGAAAATTCATTTGCTCTGAATTATTAGTACCAAGGAATGAAATGTTTCTGAAAGATGATTTAATTTTCCCAAGAGTTATTGGTCCATATCTGAAAACAAATAGTTGGTTTCTTCCTTGATGATTAATTAGAATGTGATGAATAGTGTCAGATAAAGGAGTAGCCCTTGGCATATATTAATGATATTGGAATTTAGGTATCTGTTCCGTATTACAAAAACCAGTGGCATCGTAACAAAACAAAAAGTATAAATGCATGTTATGAATCCTGTTTAAGATACGAACACTTACATATGATATTCTGCCTTAGGTATAGCTATTAAAATATTTTTAATTGCTAAAGTATGATTATTTGTCATTTTCTGCAATTCTTTAACTCCATTTTCCTCTGCTACTACCCATGTATTTTTGCCTTAGTGTCTTAGGTTATAAATAAAAATCCAAACTCATGCACCAGAATTTTTAATATCCAAACCAAAATAATTGTCAAATATCAAATGGTGAAGAAAAGACACTTTAAAACAATTTTTAAAACACCAAAACTTATAAAAGGATCAATAAATTGTCCTTAGAGATATTTTTATATATGGAGTTATTATTTCCTAATTAAAAACAGGATACTTCACAGGGAAAGCTAATTTTTCCCAAAAAACCAATGGTATCTAATTAGAGTAGCTTAAATCTCTTTTAAATAGAATGTTAATTATGTTATTGTATTATTTATTCAGATTAGACATTTAATATAAAATGCAGTCAAATTTATTATAAGAATTTGTGATCGGAAATGTATGATGCTTAATTTAAATCATCACCATCATAGGATGAGTAGGTTTTATATTATTTGAAGCTTACTTGATAAAAATTCCACTATATTCAAAAAGTTCATTTGAAATTTATCCATTCATTCATTCAACAAATACTGATTGCACAGTGAGTCCCAGACACTGTGTGGAGAACTGAGTTCAATCATGAAACAGAACAGACATTACACATAAACTCTTGGTGCTTACCATGTAGTAGGCAGAAAATACAGATTGAAAACCAAAGAAGTAAAGGGGCACCTATCTGCTCAGTCCAGGAGCCTGCAACTCTTGATCTTGTTATTACTTTAAAAAATAAAATCTTAAAAAAGAAGAAGAAGAAGTAAAGAATGTGGCATAGGAAAGTACGTAGTACTATGGATGTGAGGATAAAGAAATTAATAAAAAGAAAATTTAAAGGGGCGCCTGGGTGGCTCAGTGGGTTAAGCCGCTGCCTTCGGCTCAGGTCATGATCTCAGGGTCCTGGGATCGAGTCCCGCATCGGGCTCTCTGCTGGGAGGGGAGCCTGCTTCCCTCTCTCTCTCTGCCTGCCTCTCCATCTACTTGTGATTTCTCTCTGTCAAATAAATACATAAAATCTTTAAAAAAAAAAAAAGAAAATTAAAAAAAAAAACCCTCCTCTGTGAAGTAAAACAAAAATAAAAAAGAAAAAGTAGTGCAAATACAAACAACACGTTTAAGCTGAGATCTGAAAAGTGAATAGAATTCAGCTAAAAGAGAAGTTATGGGAGGGGCACGAGAAAAGTAGGTGGAGGTAAGAGGAGTGTGGGGTCCCTCCTCCCTCCCAGAACTGAAACAGGCACCAGTTGCGGAACGTCCACCATCTGTCTTCGAACCTGGAAGAAATAACCTGGCTGGAAGACAAAGACTGAAGCAGGATATGGACTGAGATGATTAAATGTGAGTCTAGATCAGGCATGACTTTATAGGCCATTATATGAAATTCTGCCCTTATCTTAAGAACAACGGACAACCACCAAAATGATTGAAACGAGGAAGTGAGGTGTAGATCTGAATTCAGGAGTAATCTCTCAGACTGCAGAAAATAAAGATTGAGTTAGCTTGCAGCCAGGGGAGGCATATTGCAGGCGTTGGGAAAGGAGGTGGTGATTTCGATTGTGGTGATGATAATAGAAATGCAAAAAAATAAAAAGGGTTCGAAAGGTAATCAAGATGTAGAAGTTTATTCCATTCCGTGAATGGTTGCGTGCAGGGAGTAAAGGAGAAGAATGAGCCAAAGACGACCTCCAAGTTTCTAGCTTGAAGAATCCAAAGGTTTCTGACAAGCTCCAAAAGTGTGAGAAAAATGTGTTCAGTTATAGACATATTGAATCTAGGTAGAGAGTTCAAGGAAAGAGTTGTACATCTAGAGGATAGGAAAAATTGTCTCAAATACTGTGTTATGACTCTTCACACATCATTCAACAAAAATAACAAAACTGACAGCCTGTTAATCAGTCACTCTTGGCATTCAGGATTTAGAAGTGAGTAAAGTGGTGGATACACCTGCATTTTTTAATTTTATTTGGGGATAGGAGTGAGGGGCAGTAGGAAAGAAAGATACTAACCAATTAAAATATATTCCTAAGGATTCAACCAAAATTGAATTGATGTTTTGATCTGATTAATTATTGAGATGGGATTTTCTTTAAAACAGTATCATTGAACATATGAAAATAGACTAATAAAAACCTCTGTGTAGTTTATCAGTATCGTTGTTAAAATATTTGTCACTCTGACTTTTGATCTGACCCAGCAACAAGCACGATTAGAACAGTTTTTTGTTAATAATACCACTACGTGGACAAGTTAGGCAAATGAGTGAAATGGAAAGTTTGAATTAGAGTAAATCTTAACATGCAATGAGTCTACTTTGAGGACTAAGATGGGGAAATGGGTAGCAGAATGTTCAGTTTATAAAATCATATCTGTTACTCTTTTTTCTTCAAACTATAGAATAATAACCTTAAGTACTTAAGGTTAAAAACTGTCTGGTTGAGTAAGAAATATAGGAAATATAAATTAAAGAAATTTTTAAATTTCTTTTATTCTATAGAAATTTATTCTATAAATTTCTTTTTCTGTTTAAATTAAAGAAATTTAAACAGGATAAAAAATATTATAAATTAAGTATATATTTCTTCCAGGACACTCCAAATGCATGTGATTAATGGCAAAGCAGGGACATCACAAAGAAGTTGATCATATGAAATATCTCAGAATATTTTTCAGATTTTACTGGCATATAGTTTAAGCCACTGTGATTTGTAGTTTAGCATTTTAAGTCCCATTAATTGTAGAATAAAGCTATGCTTCATTTTTGACAATTAAATACAATTTTACTGGAAGGGAAAAAGAACTCTGAATTGGACTCAAAGGAGAAATCTTCTCTAAAGGTCACCCTTATTAAATGGCATGACAATTTGATTATGCCATTCATGCTCAATACCCCAGTCTATTCCCAACACAGAAGCTAGAGTAATGCTTTTATAAAATGAAAGTCAGATCATATTACTCCTATACCCAACACCCTACCATGCCTCCACATTTCCCTCTGAAACCCCAATTTATATCAGAACACTCATGATCTCCACACTTCTAACACCTGTCATTCCCCATTCTCTTCCCCTCACCCACTCTAAGCAGTCACACTGGCCACCTTGCTCTCTCACACAAGCTAAGCTTAGCCCCTGCCTTGTACCTTTTATGTTGGTTATTTTCATGTCCTAGAAATACTCTCTGTCCATCCCAGATTTTTATAGGGTGAAATTCTTTTTCTTCCTCAAGGTTCTGATCAAAGTATACCTTCTCAGGTGCCTGCGTGGCTTAGTGGGTTATAGCCTTGGCCTTCAGCTTGGGTCATGATTCCAGGGTCCTGGGATCGAGCCCAATATCATGCTCTCTGCTCAAGCGGGGAGCCTGTTCCCCCCACCCCTGCCTGCCTCTCTGCCTACTTGTGATCTCTGTCAAATAAATCAATAAAATCTTCAACGTATACCTTCTCCATTGCACTTTTCCTGATCTTATTTTAAATCAGAACATACCTTAATGACACCACTGATCTCTAGTCTCCTCTATTTTATCCTTTTCTCATAGCATTTAGCAATATTTAAAATACCATAAAATTTGTGTACATATTATTTTCATTGTTTTTTTCTGTTACCCCCTTCCCATTGAGAATACGAGTCCCAAACCCCAATGATATCATTTATTTTACTCACTTCTGCCTCCTGAATAGTACCTTCCACAAAGAAGTGCTCAGTAAGCATTTGTTGACTGTACACTTATTAAATCTTATCTTTACATAAGGATTTTAAAATCTTTTTTGTGGGTAAACTTTCAAGAGGAACCTAAAGAGCTCCAACTTAATATACAGAAAATTGAGGGATGCCTGGGTGGCTGAGTAGGTTAAGCATCTGCCTTCAGATCAGGTCATGATCCCTGTTCAGCAGGGAGCCTGTTTCCCCCTTTGCCTGTTGCTCCCCCTGCTTGTGCGTATCCTCTCTCTCTCTCTGACAAATAAATAAAATCTTTTTTAAAAAGAAATGTAGAAAATTGAAAAGTGCTTCAAAATATCTGAACCAAAAACTTAAAGGACTGTGAGGAGAAATAGACAAATTCACATTCAAAGTTGGAAACTTTCCCACTCTGCTGTCAGTAATTGGTAGCACAAATAGACAGATAGTCAATAAGGACCCAGAAGACTTGAACAACACCATCAGACTTTATGATCAAATTGATATTTAAAGAACCTTTCCCCCAACAATAACAAGAATTGTTTTCAAGTCCATGTGGAGCAATCATTAAGACATACCATAGTTTGTACATTTCAAAAACATTAACAAATATCAAAGGATACTGTACAATGTACTTTGATCATAACGTTATGTCCATAAAATATTATGTTCACATATTTATATGTTCCTATGTTATGACTGGAACAAAATTAAACCAGAAATTGAGAACAGAAAGATATGTGGAAAGTGTTCAAATATTTAGTCCCAGAAGTTAATTTAAAAAAAAAAACTGTCAATGGAAGTCAGCAACACTATTAACTCCTAAGGTCTTTTATGGGTTGCCTGTCTGAAGTGAACTGAAAATCTATCATCATTGGAGGGAATGGAGCTAAGGCAGTATGAAAAGAGGATATTGCATCATCAGTATTTCTGCTAAAAGTAAAGGTGTGGAAGCAGGAACCCGAGTTTTTCCTTTAGAAAACTAGGAAAAGAAGCAAATTAAAAACTCAACTTATGCATAAAGAAAGAAATAATAAAAATAATAGCAGACATTGATGAAATTAAAAACAGAAAATCAATGAAGTCTAAAGCTGGTCTTTGAAAAAGCAATTTAATTAATATGCCCCTATCTAGACTGGTCAACTAATGAGAGAGAAAGAAAATGAATTACTTACACCAGGAGTGGAACAGGAACAATTAACTAACAGACACATGGGCTTTAGAAATTTAATAAAGGAACATTACATACCTACTATGCTCATAAATTTAAAAATTTAGAGGAAATGAACAAATTGGACACAATTTGGGCACAACTTGGATGGACCAAACTACCCTATCCTACACAAGAAAATAAATAACCTGCATAGTCCAACATCTTTTAAAGAAACTGAATTCATAGTTATGTAACTTCTATCAAAGAGAACTCCAAACAAGACTGTTTCTGATGCTTCTGGTCTAAGCTTTGGGAATTATCAGAATATCCCCTCTTTCCGTTAGAAGCTATGGATACCGCTCTGTTATCTGAGTCATAGTATAGAAGAGATTAATTATTGGAACTTGAAGCCTTCAGAAAAAGACTGTACGGGCTTATGAAGCACGAGATAAATTGACTGGATGCGACTATAGTTAAGAAACAGGCTAGAAATTTTGGTTTAAGCAATCTTCATGGCTGCCTAGTATTTTGAGAAATTACATCCACTCTTGGGATGGGAAAAATTCAATTGTAGATATATCTGAGCTTATTTAGGTTGCTTAATTGACCTCACTTGTTGAAAAGAAGATTCCCTGAAACTGAAACTAATGCTGTGAGGCAAGGTGACTGACAGCAATTAGATGGAGGACAATATTCCTTAGGAAGCACCAATGTTTTGTATAGGGTTAATAGGACCAGGGATGGGAAAAAGGAATTTTGATTGTGTGGCTTTCACATGCTGCTAGAATCCTTCAGGGCTTACAGGGCTTGGAGGAGAAGTGATGGCAATTCATAGAAAAATCCATGAATTCCTTTTTGTCTGTAAAAAATATTTGACAGCACGTGAATGGGAATTTTGCAATATGGGTAAGTTATCGGGATATGAATGTCAGATTTTTTTATCACATGCAAGCAGAAAGGATGAGAGTGGGTTATTTTTGCACATGGCATAAAAATGGAAGGATACGTGTGAGAGTTTTCATAACACAGTTACCTGAAGAACATTTTGGAAAACTAGATGTAGCTAGAGTAAATCACTATGGGACTAAAATATCTATACCTGGAAAATTGTAAACTTTCCCCAAGACCAGGTATTATATAGGAGGCTAGATCAATGAGAAATTTGGTGATAGCTGAACAATGACCTCTATATTCCAACGGGACTAAGTCTATTTTTCATTCATGCAATCATAAATTGCAAAAAAAAAAAAAAATCCTAAGTCTTTGGGCACCCTTTTCCCACATGCCTGAAAAAAGTCCCAATAAGTGTAGGTATTTTATTAAATATAATAGCCACACTACTGAGAAACAAGAGAAATATGATGAAAAGAAGAAGCAGGTTTATAAAAATTCATATTATATTCCACTAAAGATACAATAAATCCTTACGCACAGTTTGCTGCTTCTTCCTCAGCACCTCTTCCAGTTGTTTTCACCTTGAGCTTGGTGATATTAAAATCATTCTCTCTAAAAAATACATGAAACATGTATATCCCAAAATATCTCCTCCCAAAAGGGTATTCGATTTTATGAAAAATATGCTTTATTTTGCCTGAAAATTTACCATTTTGTATAGCCTGGGATAACAAAGTCCACTCATGAATAATAATTTAATGTCTTATGTTTAAGTGAAAACCTCCACCTGTTTTGGCTGGCTCCCATGCCCTCACCTCCCCTACCCCTCCCCGTCAATTGAACTTAGCTTACAATTAATATAGACTAATATCCTAAATAGTATCTCATATTGCTATCATATCTTAACATTCTTTGAGTTAGAAAACTGTTTACTTTTAATTTCTTGCGGTCTTATTTTCAAAGGTTTAAATTTTATGCACAATTGATTTTTTTAAAATTTTACTAATTATGCTTCATGGAAGATGCAAGCACATATTCTTTGAATTGGCACTGTATTTCTAGAGCAATTTGGAGCAGTATTACAAATTTAAAATAAATTAAAAAGGTCTTCATTCTGATAGCACTCTGTTGAAATTAAGCAGAAGCAAAACCAAACCAAAGCATCTGACAAAATTAAATTACCTAATTTGAGGATTATCAACACCAAACCTCTGATAATAAGCAGGCCACCTATTAAGAGTGTAAACATATCTACTGGTCATTTTGACATATAATGACTACGCTTCACTGGGTTGTTTTGACCTATTTCCACCAACCACTCTCCTCTTCAGTTTAGTGCTTCTTACCCTGAACGAATGGTCTGCACAGCACTTTGTAAGTGACTCAGACCTTCCTCATTTGTCACTGCATTTCTCAATATATGACATTCTTTGACAATTCTGCTTGTGTCAAGTGATTTTTCATTTAAAGGAAAAATGCCACTATAGATTTTTTTTTTCAAAAAAGGAAAGAAAGGTAAATTTAAAAGCTGAACAAGGAGAAATTTCAGGAGACTATCGTCACAAAGGTAGAGTATTGGTGTTTACATTTTTTTGATATTCCATTCACACATATATTTAAAGATTTGTCTGATAGGAGGTGATTTTTAGATTGTTTCTGAATGTTGTATTCAATGGTGTGTATGAAGTAAACAAGGTTTTATATTTAGCATTCTACTACTCTACCATTAAGAAAATTTATTAATAGCCTTCAACATTTTAAATTGTAATGGATTTGTTTTCTTAGCTCCTTTCATTTGCATCTAGATTTTTCCATCTTAATCTGGTGTTGGGTTCTGAAACTAAACTGCAATATTTTACTGATTTTGAGAGATGCTAAAAAGATTAAATGCAGGTGGAAAAGTTAATTGCTAATTACAGTTATCTGAAAGTTATATAGTGTTTCATTTTGCTGTGGAAATAACTGAATAAAGTGAAAATATAAAAGCTATATCTGTTATATCAAAATGATGTTTGTATACACAAAGCACACATGGAGATAGTTTTGTGGAAAAGTCTTTTATTTATACTGTATATGAATATAGATTTTAAAGTAGATAAATTGATAACAAATAGCTAGCTAACTAGCTAGTTATACAGATTTAAATGACATAGAAATGAATAGATAGATGTAGTAGTGGGATTATGAAGGAGATGACTATTTTACGTTATCAGTTACCTGTTCTCTTTTATTCTAACAGAAGTTCATTCCAGTTACAAATGTCACAGAATACTAATTCACTCCTCCAGTTCTATGTTCTACCAAACAAGGAGATAAAAATACTCATCTATGAGTGAAAGAAAGCTCTGATTTTAGTTTACAGTCATCAGAACTGTAATATTTTTTCCCACCTTCAATAACATTAATGGATATTTCTGGATCAGTATATCCTAGGAATTGTCATAATACTACTGTTTCATTTATTGAAAATTAGAATTTTAAGAATTTGTTTTGCTTATTCTTATTTCTAAGGTGTTAAAAAATTAACAGTTGACAATGGTGTTGAGAAAATTGGACAGCCACATGTAGAAGAATGAAACTGGACCATATCTGTGCATCGTACACAAAAATAGACTCAAAATGGAGGAAAGACCTAAATGTGAGACAAGAATCCATCAAACTCCTAGAGGACAACATAGGTAGTAACCTCTATGACCTTGGCTACAGCAATTTCTTGCTAGACATATCTCCAAAGGCAAGGGAAACAAAACAAAACAAAAAAACTATTCGGGGGTGCCTGGGTGGCTCAGTGGGTTAAAGCCTCTGCCTTCAGCTCAGGTCATGATCCCACAGTCCTGGGATGGAGCCCCACATCGAGCTCTCTGCTCAGCAGGGAGTCTGCTTCCCCCTCACCCTCTCTCTGCCTGCCTCTCTGCCTACTTGTGATCTCTGTCTATCAATCAATAAATAAAATCTTTTAAAAAAATCTTTTTAAAAAATAAATAAATACATACATAAACTGTTGGGACCTCAAAAAAAAAAAGCTTTTGCACAGCAAAGGAAACAGTCAAAACAAAGCTAAAGGCAACCTACAGAATGGGAGAAATCTACTAATCTCAGAGATATAAGACCATGAAATCATTATATTTATAAAATATTATGTACAATACTCTAAAATATATAAATCACAATACCAAATAAAGTAAAATATGTTAATAGTTAAACAATTTATGAATTCAACCAATATGTTTCATCCTATATTATCTCAACAGCAACAAATTCTATTCCTTTCCAATTATTTGGTTAAGCCAAGGCATTATTATAGGTTATATCAATGAAGTGGCAGTTTTAAGTTGATTGTCATTTGATAAATGATGAAAATATAATTCAAAATTTGGTCTGGTTTATTATCCATTATTATATCTTCATACATTTTCCCATCGCAATGGCATGGTTTCTGAGATCAACCACTTATACTCAGTCTTAGCAAATTCTCTTCTATTTTGAAATTCTCTTCATCTTTCTATGCAATCTGCACTTTTTCTGTTTGTTTCACCCAACAGTTTTTCTTAATAGTTCTTAAGGTAAATAATTCAATGTAATAAGAAACTTCAATTTCTAAAAGGTCTAAGAAACTCTGAAACAATTACTTTATTAACCAAAAAACACTACATTCAATATATTCACTATAACATAGATAGTAATAGGAATCCAGTTGTCTCCTTTGACTGATTCATTTCACTTAGTATAGTATAGTCTAGGTCCTTTCGTGTTGTTGTAAATGGCAAATGCCATCCTTTTTTAGAGCAATGTAATATTCATCTCTCTCTTACTACATCTTCTTTTTCTTTAAGATTTTATTTATTTGACAGAAAGAGAGAGAGCAAAAGCAAGAGGAGTGGCAGGGAGAAGAAGAGGGAGAGGAAGAAGCAGGCTTCCTGAGGAGCAGGGAGCCCAGTGTGGGGCTCGATCCCAGGACCCTGAGATCACAACCTGAGCCAAAGTCAGATACTTAACTGACTGAGCCACCCAGGCCTCCCATACCACATCTTTTTTATCCATTTATTTATCAGTGAATACTTGGGATGCTTCCGTATCATGGCTATTATAAATAATACTGCAGTAAACATAGGGGTACATATATCACTTCCAATTAGTGTTTTCAAATCACTATTGTACACTTGAAACTAATATAACATTGTGTGTCAACTATACTCAAATTAAAAATAATAAATAATGATTTAACATTTCCATACACTACCTGGTGCTCATCACAACAAATGCACTCCTTAATCTCCATCACATATTTCACCCATTCTGCCCCCCACCCCCTTTTGGTGTATGAAAGTGTTGAATCACCATATTGTACACCTGAAATTAATATTACATTGTATGTTAGGTAGTTGTAATTTAAATAAAAACTTTACAAATAAATAAAGCACTTTTTAAAAAAAATCCAGCTATAATTTTAATATTACAGATATAAAATTTCTAAAGTACCATTGTTTATACAAGTTAACTCTATTTGAATCAAGAACCAAATTAAATATTATATTTGAGTTAGTCAATGGAACATCCAAAATTAAAGTTTAGTGGAAAACTATTGTAACTTTAAGATAATTCTGTGCCAAAGTGTATCTAATATTATCAGTTTCTCCTTTTAACTTCTATGTCTTCCTTCCTAAGAAACCCTTCCAGGAATTTTGCATCTTTCTTTATAAAACTATAGATCCAAAAGAATTTAAGAATCACCATTTACAAGCTATATAAGAAGGTAGTGAGGAAGGTAGATTATGGGATCTGAGAGATGCAAACAGAAAAATTGATGAAAATATGTATTTTGAAATTCAAGGAAATGTAAATATAAACTTCTGACTAAACAGCAAAGCTTAAATTATATCAAATAGCTATTGGTCCTGACTTTGGGCAAAAACAAATAATTATTTTCAAAATAACTTTACCTCACTATACAAATGAGGCACATATCACTCATAGGAACTTTTATTAAGATACAAGATAGCTTGAATGCTTTGCCACCTACTAAAAAGCCAATGTCCCTGTAATTTCTGAAGAAAACACCCAGACTTCAGCTGGCACGCAGAAGAAATGACAGTATAGTTTGTCATCACAAGAATGTTGCTGTGTTCTGTTCGCTATGCCTCGCTCTCTATTATTGAATGGAACTGGATGATCTTTATTTCATTTACTTTAATCAGAAGGCTCTTCTAAAATGCTTCTGGTTAATATTTGGTTTGAATGAAGCACTTTATTAAAAAATGCTAGATGTTTCCACTTAACATAGCCTGAATAGCTAAAAGGGAAATAATGGCCCAAGCATAAAATGGCATAATAAATCAAAGGACAACTTTCTCCTTCTAAACATTTTCAAGGTTAGTTTTCATCTTAATAGAATTGCTGATCTGCCGACTGATCAACTGTAGATATGCCTATGACTTGTTTCAGTGGAAAGAGGGATGCCAAAAATAATGAGAAATAACCCTTTGAGTCTTGTCTAAAAGCATTTTTGTTTTGCCGCACATGCTTTCTGAGCATGCAAAATTGTTTTGCTTTCCTCAAAGTAAAATTCCAATTGATTCAAAATAGAAGGGATTTAGCGGGTTCCTATTTCAAAGGAGCATGGGACATCATCGTGATAAATTCCATTTGAAGGATTTACTTTAAATTGTAATGGTGATAATACACTTGATTAGAAGTGTCCAGTTCCACCAGGAACAATAAGGTGTTCACGACCATTTAAAAAGTTGGAAAATAACGTAATGTGAAGCAAGAACAATCTTCCTATTGCATCAACGATAATTAGAAATCCCAAGATCATTTCTGCAAAATGAGAGAGAAATCTTTTCTTTCTCCTCCTAAATATACTCCAGACTCCAAGTTACACTTTCCCAGATAACACGAATTTTGAAATCCCTTGATACTCACAGTGACACTTACATGACAATCCTCACTTAATGCCAAGAAAAGAGAAGAGTCTCTAAAGAAGATAAGAAACCCAAGTTGTGCCATATCATATCAACCAGAATAAAGCCTTTACTCAAGAAAGTGACATAACAGAAAAGTATTTCAATCAGTTTTGAAATTAATTCATCACAAAGTAGGCAGAGAAACTATCTATAATGCTCACCCTTGAGGTGAAGGTCCTTTCCCCACTGACCTCAAGTAGAAGTCTCTGGCTCAACTAAATGGCTCCCTCTTGGCAGTCCAGGCTATTTCTCAAGACTTGCTGAATATACTCCACTATTAGAATAATTTGGCTGAAATTATACATGTCTTTAGGTGGAAACTAAATTTTATTCATGATAGAGCCCCAGTGTTTATCACATAATAAGCATTGGCTAAACCCTTCTTGAACCCCTGTGGAGGTGTACATTTCACTGAATCAGCCATCAAATTTCAAGTTCCACTCAGGGAGAGTCTAAAGCCAGAGTTTTGCTCCCCTTCTAATCAAGGATTATACATAGAGAAGCTAAGAGCCCCAGTGTTACAAAGGGTAATTGGTATAGCTTTAATTCATCCACAAATCCTTAAGATCGGAGCACATACGTTTGCAGGAGATGAAAGTGCTTTCAATAAGGACACGTCATTTAGAAGTCTTACCCAGTATTTCATTTGGGTATATAACCTGATACTGTTCCAGTGTGATAAGGAATATTTCGAGCTTTAACTTAGGTAGAGCACAAGGATATCTTTTAAGTCATTAGTCTAATTGGTTTAATCTGAGCTTAAAAAGAAATAGCCTCTTCAGAGAAAATCAGAGAAAATAATGCATTTAACAGACAAGTCAAATACCAAGGGAACACAAATATAAATTCATAAGCATGTGCACACCCATACAAATCCTGATAAACCTTCGAAATACCTACTACAATCTTTATTCCCATTAGTTTAAGAAAAATAGCAATAACATCCTTTCCTGTAATGCAAAGAGCATATAACAAAATGAATGAAATGGGACAGTTCAAACAAGTCTTCACTTTTCATTTACTTGTTGTTATTTTACTCTTCATTTACTTCTCTTATCAATGCCACCCTTGTTCTTGCGGACTTCTCACTTCCATCCTAATCCTTGAAGGCATGGTTTATATCCGCATTGTTAATGTCCAGCTTCTCAGATTACATCATTGCATTTTTACAATATACAAATGCAAAACATTTTCCTTCCTACAGAAATAAGTACGAGAAACAGAAGTAAAATGTTAAAAGAAATATTCACTTTCTACAAATAAAGAAGCACAGACAATCCCTGTATTCTAGAAAATAAATTTGAAGTTAAATGGTATAATAGTAAAAAAATGCTCAGAGATAGAAGATCAAGAATTGAAATCATCACATGCAAGATTATGTCATTTGTTTTTACAATTTACATTTTATGCTTATGCTTCATTATTTAAAACAGTAGCTGTGTGATATCATACTATACCAATATAATTCTTTATACCAATATAATTTTATTCTTTTTTATACTTATGTATTTTTCTCTTGTAGTGTAGCAACATGGCTTTTAATATTTCTTGAAGCCCAACTAATCTTTTTTGGAATAAAGTAGTTTCCTATTTATTAATAAAAAAGTACACTTATTATAAAAATAAAATTCACACAAAAAAGATTTTAAAGATAAGGGTTGAAAGAAAAAAAATCATCCACAGCTCACCTACTTAAATACAATGCTAGATTAACATTTTGCAAAACGACTCTATTTAATGTAACCCTATCTATGCTATAACACTAGCTGAACTTTTTCATCTTTAGAATTTAGCCAGATGAAGTAATAACACTGTTACAAACTACATTATTATTTTGAACTATATGTGTAGTTAATAATTTAAAAGAATACATATATAGTTTTATATATAGTTTATAGTTTGAAATAATATTTTATTTATAACCTATAGTATACTATATTTATATTACTTTAGTTATACTATATTATGTTATGTTATATTTAAATAAAATAATTTAAGACCTTTTAAGTGTTTGTCATGGTTCATTTTACATATCAGCTTAACTGGGCTAAGGGATGCCAAGATCACTGGTGAAACATTATTTCTGGATGTGTCTGTGAGGGTGTTTCCAAGACAGATTAGTGTCTGAATTGGTAGACTGAATAAAGAAGATGGCCCTCATCAATGCATGTAGACATCATCCAATCTGTTGGTTCTGAATAGAACAAAAAGGTAAAGGAGAGCAAATTTGGACTTTGCTTGAGTTAGAACAACCATCTTCTTCTGTCTTGAAACTTTGGCAGTCCTTGTTGTCAGGCCTTTGGATTTGGGTTAGATTATACTGCTGGCTTTCCTGGTTTTCCATCTTGCGGACAGCACAACATGGAACTTCTCAGCCCCCATAATTGCATGGCCTAATCCTATAATAATCTCTCTTGATCAATCTCAGATAGACAGATACATAGATACATAGATATCCAATTTTTTCTGTTCTATGGAGAGCTTGTTTGGTGATCAGCTATTAGAATTTTAGTATTTTTCTTACTGGCTTATGTGAGTTCATTAAATATTAAAGCTATGAAATCTTAGCAATATTTCCTGAATATATTTACAAAGCGCTTGCTCTTTGTTTTTCACTCACAATGTGTTTGAATTTTATTGCTGTGTGGCTCCTGTTTTGATATATAGAAATTCTTAAATGATATCATCCATTTCAAAGAATAGATTGTATAATCTATGCAGCTGAGATTCTCAAGATGTTATCACTGAAGTATTTCTTCCAAATCATTCCGAAAAGTTACCATACAGTGTCAAATAAGAGAAATGTACAATGTTTGAAAATTAATATTGCCAAAAACAGGAAGGGAATATTTGTTACTATGTAACAAAGTGACAAAGTGGAATTACTTCACAATGTACTTGACCTCAGTTGGCTTGGTCTAGAGTAATAGTTATCATTTTGTGTGTTATGTTATGAAAATGACAGTCATAGAGGAGATGCATTTTCCTCCCTCTCTTATCTTGCTGAAGTTTGAGGTGATTTCATTTCATCCTACATTGATCTGGTGCAGCCACTTTCCCTTCATTTTACTAGTATCTTAACAATATCTAGGGCTTTCTGTCCCTAGAGAGTCAGATATATAACCTAGATAATTCACGGAGGTAGGTCAGGGGGTGAGTAAAATCTGGGGGCAACTCAAGCATCACTTCTCCCAGGAAATGTGTGGGCAGTTTGCCTCATCAGATGGTAGCAAGAAGACCACGCAGCACTGATGCATAGGTTGCTAGCTGTCACTGACGAAAGACCCCTGAAATTCCACTTTCTCCAATTCATTCCCCGTCCCTGTGATACTTCCCTTCACTTTCCCCACCCTTAGCCATCGTCTATCCATTTTACAGGGTAACCCTGAAATCCGCACACCAATTAATACTTCAAAACATCTTGTCATAATGCAAATAAGAGATACTATAAAAAATACTGGAGACCTGAAACAGTGCTTTTGAGGGCATGAAGCTAAGACAACAGGATGTCTAACCAAAAAGACTTTTCTCCTACAACCTCTGTTGCATGCATGAGGGCACTTAAAAAAAAAATAGAACTTCTGCAAAGATTTTAACTCCTATCTGTCCTTTTCCCATTTGCTAGCTGCAGGTTATTTTCCTCTAAATAAATTTTTGTCTGACAATTTTTGAGGCATAGATTTCAGTAAGAAGTTTTGGATAAGCTATGCCTATTATATATTCAAAAATTCTCTACCTTTTTATAGATGGAGAAGCCTTTGCCCAGAAAAGCAGTATTCCACAACATAAATTATCCAGAAGAAGGCTACTCTGACTTGGGTGTTTATAAATATGTTTTCTATTAAATCTACCTTCTCCTGCTAGCCTCAGATGTGTACTTTTCCTCAGTTAAAACAGGTGGATATCTGAATGTTATAAAATGCAGTGAACGTCTCATGGTGGAGATAAGAAATTTTTGAATTTCCAAATTGGATTATATAATTTTCCCTATAATGTATATAGGTGATGAGAAGCGGAGAATTATGAAGCCACATTGGATCTGATTACTGAGGAGCTGGCTAGGCTCACTCATTAGCTTATAGGTACCCTCACTTACACCGTCCTCATTGTGCTATTAAAAATATAGCTCAGCAAACTTACATCAAAGTATATACCCTGTGCATTTAAAAGACTCAAAACTGTTCATGTTACAAATACACATATGCCTATATGGTGAGTGAGGAGACAACACAAAGAATAATGCAAAAGACAGACATGAATTATAAAAGTAGTATTTTAAACATTTGCTTCCAATATGTGTGACTTTGAGGTTTATAGCAATTACATTAAAAGTTTGCAGGCCATAGTAAATATATCAATAGGTCAACACATCTGTAATTTATCACCATTGTACAGTTTGGTAGATTTCAGAGCAAAACCACAAAAAAAGGAATAAGATTACTGAAAAGTCCAAATAACAAAAAATGATGGGTACTCTAAGAAGACATTTCCCCATGAAGAATCTTTTCTTGAAATTACATCTCTCAATACTGGAAGTATTCAAGGAACGAGGAAATTAAAATTCTACTTCTGAAAATGCAGCACAACTTGCTGAAAATAATTATTCAGTGACAGAAATAAATGCATCTAAGAGCATGTGAGTATAATTATGTACCACAGGTAGTAAATGTCATGTTATGTTTCAATGATTTTATGGATATCAAACTCATCTGTATGCTATTTCTAATAGCAATTTTATGACTTAAACTAATAAATATAGGAAACTGTTCTGATTTTTAATAATACATGGTTTCTTATGGTGGTAGTTTATTTTAGCTGATGTAAAATGATAAATCTGAAGGCTCAGGTTAAAGCAGGCCTTGAAAAATAACCTAAAATATTAAATGCATTCCTTGTCCTAGATCTTCCTAAAGTCATTATGGCATTTTTTGAAAGTATACTATAGAGGCTTCTTTTCCACTTCAAAGTTAAACCCATTAAACTTACTGTTCCATGTAATAAATTAATAAACAAGAATAGATTAACCAAATGATATGGAGCATTACCTTCTTCCACTTCCTCTCGTTCTCATCTAGTTCATCGTTGTTTCTCTCTTGGGAAGTGGTGAAAAGTTCTATTTAAATTTAGATTGAATAAAGTGCTCAGTAAGATATGTCAGACTCTCGGAAGTGTGGTATGCGGTGGAGAGAGGGAAATGGACTATTTTTTTTCTTACTGGAGCTTCTAACTACGTTGGCCTGAGCACAGCTCTGCTGAGTTGGCTGACAACCGGCACTGGCAGTGGGGAAGCTCCCACCAGAGCTGAGGAAGGGACCCGCAAGTGATTTCCCTAAACACCAACAACCCCATATGGCTTGTTGATCTCTAACATTGACCTTAGTCATGAGCCTCTGCCTTTATCTTGTAAAAATCCTTCAGACTTTGTGAGATGCCAAGGGATGAAGAAACCCAATAGCAGCAACCCCCAAGCATAGACCTGATGCTTAGGGGAAAGTGGCCAGATATAAAAGAGAATCTAAAGTATGACTCAGGCAAAGCGTACCTATGATGTCAGAAATTAAGCTAGTATTTTCTTTGGAGAAGGAGTGGTCACTAGAAAAGTACAAGAGAGCTCCTGGAATTAGGCGAGTGCCTTTTTTTCTCGCCATACTCTGGTGACACAGCCAAATTCACTTGGTGGAAACCTCTTGAGCTGTATACTTATGATAATGTACAGTTTGGGGGGTTTAAATTACATTTATATTTTAATAAAATCTAGGAAAAGAACATAAATCACAATAACTAACACATATATGCATACATATGCATGTTGAAAACATTCACCATGACATTATTTAAAACAGATAAAAATTAGAATAAATCTAACTCCTGCAACAAACTTGGTTAAGTAAATTATAATTGACCCACACAGTAGGCTCTTGTGCAGCCAAAAAACACCAAGCTTGTAAATGAATATTTATGCAAATAATATAATATATAATAAATAATATAATCTTAACCAAAGGAGATGTGAAAGGGTGTATGCGTGCTGACTGTTTTTTAAAGACACAAACACATACTAAGACCTCAGAGTAGAGTAATGTGCACAATGGATAATACTTTCCCCGGGGTGCGACTTCTGAGGTGCTTTCACTTTGCTATTGCTTTTGTTTGTTTATTAGTATTTCCTGATCATTTTTGAAAGTGTATATATACACACACACACATGCATATATGCAGGATTTTTTTTAAGAACTCTTTTAAGATTTGCCCATTTTAAGTACTTTGGGAAAAGTCTGAAATTGGCACTCTGACTTGAGAACTAGAGGATTTACCCTGGCCAGTGTCAGTTTGGAAGATAGTGTGGGGAATATGCAGACCGATCCATTAGTATCCACCACTAGAGAAGAGCTCTATACATATGCTGCCTCTAGTTGGGTCTCTCCATAGAAGATCTCAACCTCAAAGAGATCTAAGGCTTCACAGTATCAAAAATGTCACGCTGACATTGCCACCACCATTCATTTATAAGCATCATAAGCCCCTGGGGGTGATAGATGACTTCCCTCTCCTGCTGATAAAGAGAAGCTGACATTGCTTTATTATCTCCTCAAGGTTAAAAATCAATGGTTTACCTGTGAAAACATCTGTTTGTAAGCTTGTCTTCACTTCTCTCAGGGGCCGCATTTACATGCTGGGCTTTAAGCATGCCAGAAATGAGAAGCTTAAGTTTCATTTGGCACATTTTCTTTTTAAACATGCCAGGACGGCTGTCTGTGAGAGAAAGGGGAAAAAAAAAAAAAAAAAAAAAAAACTTGAACAGCAATGTAAGCCTACACTCATCCATTCGTAATGAGAACAAGTTAGATTTCACCTGTTAAAAATTAATGAATAGCCTCTCTGAGCAGGTGACTAGAGACATGAGCATTGATTTTAGATCAAGTGATGGATGTAGAATAAATACCAGCCAAGGGAATTCAAATAAGGGTAACTTTGTTGTTGTTGCTGGCGGTGCTAGAGAAGCCTAAGGAAAAAAAATGGATTAGATTATCTCATAGAGAGACTGGAGAGATTTTCATATCTAATTTGACTCGTCTTCACCAAAATCAAAAACAACAACAAAAAAACCCTCAGAAGATAGCCTATGGGAGAGCTAAGGACTCTTCATTCAAAACTTTTTAAGAACAAGATAAGAGAAAAAGGGTTTAGCTTAACAAACAAACAAAACAACCCACCAAACAAAACAAAACAAAAACACCCACTGCCACCAGGGTCATAGCATCTGCGAGTGCCAGTTCATGAGTGTATTCGAGAATAATTTTCTTTTTTTTTTTAAGATTTTTTAAAAAGATTTATTTATTTATTTGACAGAGAGAGAGAGAGAGATCACAAGCAGGCAGAGAGGCAGGCAGAGAGGCAGGCAGAGAGAGAGAGAGGGAAGCAGGCTTCCCGCTGAGCAGAGAGCCCGATGCAGGGCTCGATCCCAGGACCCTGAGATCATGACCTGAGCCGAAGGCAGAGGCTTTAACCCACTGAGCCACCCAGGCACCGCCCTTTTTTATGTATTTATTTGAGAGAGAGCACAAGAGGGGGGAGGGTCAGAGGGAGAAGAAGACTCCCCGCGGAGCAGGGAGCCCAATGCGGGACTCAATCCGGGACTCCGGGATCATGACCTGAGCTGAAGATTGTCGCCTAATCAACTAAGCCACCCACGCACCCGAGCATAGTGTTCTAGAATTTCTCAGTATTCTATAGAAAGCATCTCAAATTCAACACAGCCAGAAACTGAGCTCCTATCTCTGGAATCCACTTTTTCCTGGAGCCTTGATCTCTGCTGATGGCAGCTCCACCTTCCATCTGTGCCCAGACTCCAAACCATGTTACCATCCTTGACTCTTCTTGCTTCTACGTCCTCCATCCACTGTATCAGCAAGTCTTGTTTCATCCAACTACAAAATATGACCAGAAATGAACTTCTTACCACCCCTACTGCTACTACCCTAGTCCAAGCCACCTTATCTCTCAGGTGGATTATTGTCCAGTCTTCCAAATGATCTTCTGACTCTGTCATACTCTTTATAATCTAATTCTAACCCAGCACTCAGAGCCATTCTGTTAGAAAACAAATGAAGCTATGTTTTACTATTGTTCATATTTCCCTAGCAGCAGCCCATCTCCCTTAGAAAAATTCTCACCATGACCCTCAAGACCATATCAAAGTGTAGACTTTTATTTACTCCTTTGCAATATTTCCAGGCAAAAACTCAAGATTCTGGCTTGTTTAGCAGTTTGGGGGCTTTGGGGTTTTTTGTTCATTTGTTCTGGTTTTGTTTTATATTTGAAGCAAATCGCCTAGTTTCGAAGTTTCATTTAAGCTCTGTGTTCTGTTCTTTATGGTTTTATACATCATCTAAAATGGTTTTACATATCATTTATGCATCTACATCTAAAGTGGTAGCCCTGGGCATCTGGCTAGCACCGTTAGCAGACCCTGACACTCTTAACATGGTAGCGTCCATTCTGTTTGGCCAAGTGTTCTCTTTGTATTAGGGCTTATATATGTAATAGCCACTAGGTTATAGCTAATGAATTAGCCGTGTTTTTAAAGATAATTTTCCCATAAATGATACTGTACCACATGGAACTACATATCCATAAAGTGTATAATACATAAAGCTTTGAGGAATGGGTACACTGCCTTTAAAAATCTGTGATCTTGAAGTTAAAAATGGCATTATGAAGTAAGACAGCACTCTCCCCAAGATGAATATACAAAGTCTTTCACTGATGCTGTTGAACTGATGGCAGTCATAAATGTCTTAGGATCACTTCCATTCGGAGTAGAACCAGAGGGGAAAAAGTTGTGTATACATTTTTTTTTTTAATAATCAAAGAACCCCGAATGTACTGATTGATTAAATCAAATCAAAGGAATATTTCCAAGGCAAGACCTTAATTTCAAGAAAGAGACAAGTGGAGCCAAAGCCCAAGAATTCTAATATCAACTTCAGTCTCCCAACACTTGTGTCTTTGTATACAGACAACAAAAGGGTCTGGTTCACAGCTCATATGATTACTTCTCACCCAGCTTGTCTATGGAAACAATGGTGTGTTCTCAGATTCACTTGTATTGGATCGGAATTAAAGAATATTTATAGAAACTTCCAAAGCATGAGTGGTTTACCTTAAGGAAATAAAATTGTCCCCTAATAATCCAGATTATGGTGTTTAAGCGCTGCAGCCTCTGAGGTGGGTATTCTTGATTACAAACCCATCTCTAACACTTACAGACTCTAACCTTAGATAAGCTATTTAGCCATTAGTCCCTCCCTTTCTTCAATGAAAATGTGATAATAGTTCCAATCTAATAGGGATGTTGTGAGATATATATATAATACATGAGTCCCACAGTATTATCTGTTATCTTATGACTAATAGTTGCTTTTCCCACGTCATTCTTCAAATTTAAATAAGTTAAACAAACAATCAGTAGACTTATTTTCTATTAGTTTTTCCTAAATATAAGATACTTGAATTTGAATATTTGTGAACGCTCTAATGATTCAGGAAAGCTAAAGATAAATTCAGCATTAGATTGCATTTTTTTTTTTTAGTTAATCAATGCTTTTTCCATACTAATGTGGTTTGAGAGGGGTTTAAATATAGATCTTTATTTAGGTTCCCCCAGACCTGACCCTATTTCAAGGACTTAGGTATAAGTAGTTTATTTGGAGATGATCCCAGGAAACTTGGGGAGATGAAGGGAAAGTGAGAAAGGGAAGACACGGAAGTCGGAAATAGAGTCCATCGTTAAGCAAGTTAGTACCATGGACTAGTGCAGCTCAATCCCTGTGATAAGATCCAAGAGCCAGTGTAGAAGACAAAACTCAGCTATCATGTCTAAGCAGTAAGAAAGCAGGAGAATTTATCCACCAATTTCCAACAGTCATTGGTTAAGTGCTGATTCTGGGTGGTAGGAACTCCTTGGCACTTCCAGGCTGGTTCAGGAAAGCTCAGGCTCATAGGGCCAGAGAGTATCCTCAGAGAGAGTCCATATTCTACCATTCAGAAGAAGCACCAAAGTGCATGGCAATGTTAATTGCCACGGGACTGCGGACGGAGCCCTGACAGCGTCTGCTGCAGAATACATAGAAAAAGAAGCAAGCTCAGAACCAGAAAAGCGACTTGTCAATTTCTGTATAATGTGAAATCTAGGTAGAAGGTAGAATGTGTAAGTGTTCTATTGCCAAAAAAGAAGAAAAAAAGGGAAATAATCTTAAAAATTCAACCCTGGAATAGTTCTAGAGAAAAGGGGATTTGAGGGTAGTTTAGATTTTAGAATCCCCCTAAGAAATATCTAAAGAATTCATTACAATGGTGGAATAGAAGAGAAACAGGAAGAGCAAAAGAATAATATGAGTTACCAAAGACATTTAGTGCTATCCCAATTCCTCACATAATGATGAATTTTATTGCACCATAATTCTTATTTATTAAAATTTTTTGTGTTTCAACGGCTCCAATGAGATGCAACTCTTTGTTTTTATGTTGGTCCAGGGAGCATTAGAGGACACCATACTCATATAACATATTAAGCACGCCATCACTTGCACATCAAACTCTAATAAATTCTTGCATCTTGTGATTTAAAAGGAATGCAAGGTCCTGAAAGGTTAGAACACATTGCAGTCTTAAATTTTCAAGTGTGAAACCTCATTTTCTGTACAAATTGTAAAGAGTTTGAACACTAAGTTTTAAGTGGGTTTGCTTGAGAACACAATCTTACCAACTTCTTGTAGATTTTTGTTTTTAATTGACTTACAAGAAGAACATGTGGATTTATCAGTAAAAAATATCCAACTGTTATAGTGGGTGGCGTGCAGTGTTAAAGGAAAATAATGGGATATTCACTGTAACCTAAGGGCAAATCAATTACGAGTCCCAGCCTTGGAGACCAGGCCGGTAGGACAATTTCTTTTCTTGTATGAAGAGCTACATTATGTGAAAACAAAATACATTTTGTATGAATATTAGAGCATAGAAGAGCTGAAAATGTATTAGAATACTACCCAGCCAAATTCTGAGAAATGAAACCTAAATCCAGAGCAGTGAGTAATATATCACAGCACTAACACTGCTTCTGTCCATGGCGTATCCATCTGTCCATCTGGCAAATTCAGGCTATGGTCCAGGGTGGACTCATTTTCCATTGTAGGTGAGAAGCTATTGTCTCACAGGAAGCGGAAATACCCCCAAATCTACACCATCTGAAGAAAAGCAAACCAGGACGGGTATCCTGCACCACCACTCGCACAATTCTGGTGCATGGTAGGGTAGAGACATCTGACCGGCTCTGAAAACAGCATGGAGAACTAATGGAAATGAAACACACACAAACTTCCCTTGATAAAATGTCAAGCACAGCGCACTACAGAAGAATATGCAGCTGAGGTAGACAAGACTTAGTGAGCCAGGGAAGCAGAAACTCTAAACTTGCTTTAAGGGGGCTTCTGTCTTAGATTGCTCCCAGGTTTCTGGTAGAAGCACATTCAAACCTTCCCCGGGATGTACTTTCATCTTCTGCTTTGAAGAATCCGCACAAACATTTTCTCTAGCGCAAATATCACCACATTTAAGGAGAGCCATGCACCCAAGGCATCATCAACAAGAATAAATACAAAAATACAGATTAGAAACAGACTCATACAAACTTTAGATACTGAGATTATCAAACATTATAGAACGACCATCTTATTCTGTTTAAATAAATGAAAAGTTTGAAATTGTCTATAGGTAACAAAAAATCCTAAATCAGCTGATCTGAAAAAGAAACAGAAGTGACTTCTAGAAATAGCCAACCAATGTCTTAAAACACACTGGACAGAGGCGGCAACGGAAAAAAAAAATAATAATAGCAGAGTAGCAACAAGTTTTAGGAATTGGCAGGGTGGGGAGGGAGAACTATAAAACAGAGGATAAGAGACATACACTAAATAATGAAAAGTCCTAGTGTATGTTTAACTGAACCTCAGAAAAAAAAAAGAATGAAAATGTGTCAGAGGCAATATTTCAAGAGATAATGGGTAAGAATTCTAGAATTTATGAAATACACCAACTCATAGATTATAGAATCAGGCAGAAAAGCCACTTCCACTACCTTTATGATCTTGTGCAATTTACTTATACTTTTAGAACCTCAGTTTCCTCACGTGTGTAAGGATAAATCCTTAACAGATTAGGTTTTTCATAGAGACAGAGTGAGAAAATGTACTGTCACATGCTAGGGACTCAAAAAATGGTAGATACTATAAACTATAGTACATTCCCACAATCACGCCATCTTTGTTCATGACGAGATAAACTAATAAGTATAGCTTCTGTAGGAAATTCATGGACATGGGATATCCAATATCCTACATAGGAATAGTTTATCAAACTTTCTAAAATAGTCTAAACATTTACATACTGACTACCAACAATCAGTTATACCAAGTAGTGGCCACTAACATTCTCAAGACTCAAATATCCTTCCATCTGAAAAAACTGTATCCAGCCTAATCTAATCAGTTTAAGACATTTCTAAGAAGCTAAACCCAATAAAATAGAAGACCAAAAGATAGGGACGAGATATCCCCAAACTGAGGTGGTTGGAGGTGACATGACTTAATAAAAGCCACTAAGACTAGCCGACGGACCACAATATACTAGATATGACAAAACATCAGAAATGGTGGATAATTACAGATACTTCGTGACATTCAAGAGTCAGTATGTTGACTTTAAAGTAAATGTTGAGGGCACCTGGTTGGCTTAGCTGATTAAGCTTCCGCCTTCTGCTCAGGTCCTGATCCCAGAGTCCTGGGGTGGAGTCCCACATAGGAAGTCTGCTTCTCTCTCTCCCTCTGCCCGCCCCCCACACTACACTCTCTCTCTTTCTCAAATAAATAAATAAAATCTTTTCAAAAAATAAAATAAGTGTTGAAATATATTTACTCTCCTTATAACCTATCCTTCTGGATTGAAATTGCTAACTTACTTCTAGCTATGTCTAGAAGCTCTTTTAGGACACAGACCAGGCCCAGATATTAGAGGCTGACACATAGTAAATGCCCCAAAACAGTGAGGATCAATTTATTTAAAAATTAGTGATTATAAGAGGCAAAAAATGTGAAAAATATTTACATAGCACATTAATTGGAAAAGCAATATTATATAAAAGCAAAATTTTATATAATTACATAGTATTTTTAACCTGTGCATAGAAAAATATGAGATTTACCAAAATATTGGCATCTGTTATCAATGATTGTAATTATATACTGAAATTGGATTTTTCCTATTTTACACTCTTTTTTAATTTTATGATGTTTGCAAAAGAATATGCATTGCTTCTGTATTAAAAAAATAAGAAATATATAAATATAGATATAATCTCATCAACACAATTTCTAATACATAAAGCAATTTCTAGTAAATCTTATCATAAAACTCAGCATTATATCTGGCACTGATACATTATTACATCTCATTTTCATGTCAGGTCAAATCAATACATATTAGATAAATACTAGTTCAGACAAGTGCAAGATGGGATCCCTTTCCTCACAGAACTTTTTAGGGCAAAAACTGTCCTATAATTTTTGAGTCTTTTATGGTGCCTACCATAGTATCAAGCAATAAGATATGGATGTGGTAAATATTGATGACTTTCTTGATCAGAGACTTAAAAGAAATTTAGCATCTGAGTTTAGGAAGATGAAAAACAAGACATTTCTCCAGAAAGAGGACTATATTTTCAATAACATAGTCATGAAGATAAGCACTGGGCATGTGAAATCTCATAGGTATGAAAGACATTATTTCTTTGTAATATTCTTTGCAGACAGCACCCATTTATTTTATGACCCCAATGGGAGAGAGGAGGAAACCTTCCAAACTTGTTTTCCACGACTTTTAAGTGTCACCCAAATTAGTTATCCAGTAAAAAGACAAAGAATGAGGAATATCTGTGCTTTTAATTATAAGCTTAATTATTTTACTTTATTAAATCCTATTTTTAGAAATAGAACATTATAGCTTATTTTTGACATTTAATACAAGTATATTCATCAGACTCTGACTGTAGGTGACATCAAGTTTTGATTGTTATCTAACATTTATATAAAGATTTTTTACTTGAAGTATTCTGTGTAATTATGCCACCCACACAAGGATGAATAGAAATGCCCTTGGATACAAATGGCAGGTTATTTATAAAAAGGAGAAAACAAAAGAGTCCAAAACGAAACCTATCTGTTTTGCAATTTGATTTACATTCCCAAATTGCCACTGTTTGTGCCTTTCATACAAGTTATTTTTAAATTCCTCTGAGATCAACTAGTCATCTTAATATGTAAAGTTTACTTAGGAAAAAAATCCCGTAATTAACTAGTTCAAACCCCCAAGTGAGGTAATTAAAGTTATCTTCATCAACTGTGTTTGATGTTTATCTAGTCACCTTCTTGTGTCATTCGTAACTCTCAGATAAACTATGCAATAAACATTAAGTCATCCCTGGACAAAGGGGTGGGGATCATTAAAGTTTGTCATATCTTATGGCAAAAACCAGGAAAAGCAAGCATTCTACATAAATCTTGAGATATCTTGTTACATAAATGCTATTAAATTCCTTTAATCTAGCTTAGAAAATTTCTTTTAATAAAATCTGAATTTTTACATTGGTTAATGATTTGAGCATTTCTGCTGACTTTGTCTCCATCAGCTGTGAATTTGTTCTTGGTGCTTAGTCCATTCAATTCTGGGAGCACATTCTTAATTAATAATGATTTATATACAACAATGGCAAGATTTTTTTTTTTTAAGTAAACTCTATACCCAATATAGGATTTGAACTTGCAACCCTGAAATCAAGTGTCACATGCTCTAATGACTGAGCCAGACAGTTGCCCCAGTGGTAAGGAGTATTTTTAACAGTGATGTCCAAGCTATATTTTAGAAATAGGTAGGTAAAAACAGGAGGGGCTCTTCATTACTTACCCTGTGTCCACATAAAGCATTTTTCTTTCTTTCTTAGTAAATTTCCTAGTGTTTTCTTTCTTTCTTATAAACTTTCTTTCTTAGTAAATTTCCTAGTGTTTTCTGAGAAAGTGTTTACTCTAATTTTTTTTTAAATGTATTACTACCGGCTGGCTCAGACAGTGGAGCCTGTGACTCGATCTCAGGGTTGTGAGTTTGAGCCCCACTTTGGGTGTGGAGATTACTTAAAAATAAAATCTTTAAAAATATATATACATGAATACTTAGAGTTTAGCACATTATAGTCACAAAGCACTTTCAGACATGTTAACACATGGTTCACAAAACAACCTGTGAATTTGATAGAGCAGGTATTAGGATTACTTTTTTCTTTTTTACAGATGAGAAATCTGATAGATTAAGTAATTTTCCCAGAGTCTCACAACTAGTATGTAGTAGAGTTGCTCTGAACATAAGTATACTGAATACATAAAGTGAACCTACTCTGTTTGCTTCTACATCCCAGTGCTTAAGTCCTTTGCACTTGGTAGGTGCTCAATACCAGATCTAGAACATAACTTAAATTTCCTGAAAGTTACAGAATATCTTGGTTATATATCTTGGGAAATATCAGAAGTCCTTTTTGAACAAAACTATCGCCTAGACCTAGCACCGAGGCTTGAAAAACTGCTATGGAAATACCTTTTGGAACTAATCCCTCCTCAAATGGAAAGACTTCTTATTGGAGTGATTGCTTTAACCAATGGCAACCTTATGTAACTTCTTACAAGTATAAGATAAAAAGCCTATTTCTTAAAATTTTATACCTAATAGAAAAACTTCACGAGACGACTGATGTTCAGCCAAGACAGAGTAATGGAAAGTGGATTTAGAGAAGAATCTGGGGGAGAGGGACTAGCAGCACAAAATGTTCTTATTTTTGGAAATTGAAAACCCTATAACCCTTTTTGGTACTAGTTTGAGAGTAGCTCTGGAGCCAAAGAAGCATCTGAATCAGTGACCAAGAAACAGAATGTGAGAAAGGGCTTCCTCCCGTGAGCCAACACCAAGGATCAGAATTGGGATCAGTACTCAGTCTAAGTACCCATGCATAACTGTCAGGGTAGAGTTCCCCTAGCTTGTGTGAGGTAAACTGGCTGATCCTTTCAGACCTTGACCCTTAAATTCCCTTCCACAGTATATAACTCGGATCTTAAACCTATCTCCTCAAAGACAGATCTTTTCCCAGGAAGGAGAATACACCTTTAAAACTCCCAGGACTCTCGTAAGATTTGACTTCCTCTAGTCACCTAACGGTGGGGGGGTCAAAAACTATGTAACCTACAGGGAAAATCTGGAGAGGGTTGTAGACATGGAGTAAAGAGCAGTGAGTGCCCTTGTTACAAATAGAAAGGATTGTCAGATTCTGGGGGCCGGGGAAAAATCTTCAAGTCAGTTACAATTCCCGCATATAGAATAATACCAGGCATGACTCAAATACCTGATTTTGCTGTTGAGAGTTATTTCACAGATTCCATGCTCAGCTGAAGCCCGATGAAAGCAGGTCAGGATTGGCAATGAAAGTCAAACCAATTGGAATGAGGCACTGAGTAATTGTCATTAAGATAAAATTCCATAAAGTTATGGAAAGGACATGAAGGTAATCTTCTCTACCAATGTATCCCTTGCCAGTAATCAGACCTGCTTATGTGTACATTTATGAACTACAATAAATTATAGGTGATGACAGGTATGAGTAAGAAGAAATAGTAGTCTCAAACATGATAGGTAATTGAACATTTTGATGAGATGGGCACCATAAAAACTTGACTCCGGGTAAAATTTTAAGTGGAGAAATAAAATTTTCAAATAATTTATTTGAGATTTGGATTTGCTCTCAGCTACATTAAAATAAAATTTAAAAAACATAATGAATTGTCCCAAATTATAAGAATGATTATGAGATACATGAGAAGTAGAAAGATACTTTTTATAGGAAGATGAATTAAATGATCAATAGGAAATAATTAGAAAAAAGTGATAAAAATTATGGTATACACAAGTATTAAGGAAAGAAGAGAAGAATCAAGGTGAAGGAAGAAATTTAAGTCAAAATCTATAACTTCATACTTTCATTTAATTTTATCTTCATTTTCCCAATAAACAGACCGCAACTTAACCATGTATCCATGGTTAGATTTAATAGATGTTAATATTTTGTACATTTTGTTTCAGAACAATTTTCAAATAAGCTGATGCATGTCATTCCCATGCAAGTTTTATATTTAATCTACGTAATTACATAACATCATGGATCTTGGGGAAAATATAACTCTTTTAGTTAAACATAGGATAAACCAATAATGCTTATTTAAAGCTTTGAAGTTACAAAGAACAAAGATACACATACCATAAAATATATCTCACTGAGCAGGGATTTCCTCCTGCATATTTGGAGCTCTGAGAACAATGAGGATCTTTTCAAAATGCTGCCTTGAAGCCCAGAACTTAACCTACAAATAAAGATGTTCTCATAATATGAATTAGCATACTTTTAATACTACTGAAAGAAAAAAAATTCTGATTTTTTTTAGCAAAATGGCATGTGCTATTAAAATAATGCTTTAAGCCATTAAACTCAATAGAACAAACTGCACAGTTAATACCTACCTCTCTAGAAACCCTTAACAGGCTTACAAAAAGTCCCTAATGTCTTTTGAAGATTCATTTATGACCGAGATAATAAGAAGTCATTAGTTTTGCATCAAGGTTGAAAGGTAGACACACATAAGAGTGAACTCTGACTGAAAGCCAACTCCCAGGTGAATCATTAAATATGACAAGAATGTTAACAGCCAATAATAAAAAAAAAAAAAGATCTTGTCATGCCTCAGTTCAATAAAATGTTTATGACACAGTTATTGGGTCTGCTCAAATATTGCAAGAAAAGAAATAGAGTCATGGTTTCAAGTAGATACTGACATTGAATCCTCCTTATCAGAAATTGAAAAGAAAATTTACAAAGAATGTCAAACTGACAACCCAAACGATTTCGCTATATTAACATAGCAATTAGTCTTGCACAGAAAATTTCCCAATTGTAATAAGATAAAATTAAGAGCAATTTTGTATCAAAGCAGAGGATTTTCTAGTGTACTTCCTGGTGTCAACGAGCCTCTCAAAATTAATCACTGCATTCAAAACAAATTACATAACAAAAAGTGGCTATAATAGAAGCTTATGGTCTTCTTGATATCCCTCATGATAAAATGTGGTAATTTCTAACATTACTCTTAATATATTTCACCCCATTTCTTTTGTTAAAGTTTTTTTTTTCTTGCTGTAATTGATAAACATGGAAAGTTTTACATCATAATTCAAGTAATTGAGACCTGAAGAGGATTCCCATCCCCAGTATTAACTTCTTCCTGGTCCATGTCACTGTTAACTCATGGACTTCAGTTTCTGATAGTAATGTATCTCAAGGTTACGTTATAACATAATAAGAACAGTTTCTAGTCTTACCAGTTTATAATTCAGTGTTCTGCATTGACATGATAAAATGTCCCAGTGTAAGATTCCAAGTTCTGGATTTCTAAAGATGATTTCTTTAGTCTGCCTCTTGCCGAAGCCGAAAAAGCATTTGCTGAGATTTTTCTAACAAAGTCAAAAAATAGAGAATTAAGTTACCTAGAAAAGTCAAAGTATCCTAAACACAAACTCATTTTGTTCAGAATTCATAAAGAAATGTACAGCCTCCCATTACTTACTATGAATTATATGCCTCATTAGCATACAAAATAATTCAAGTTTTGTTATGTTCAAAAAGCAATAGGGATGCCTGAGTGGCTCCATGAGTGAAGTATCTGCCTTTGGCTCAGGTCATGATCCCAGGGTCCTCGGATTGAGCCCTGCACTGGGCTTCCTGTTTAGCAGGAAGTCTGCTCCTCCCTCTTACTCTCCCTCTGTGTTCTCTCTCTGTCTCTCATACATATGTAAAATGTTTAAAAAAACAAACAAACAAAAAACAAAAAGCAGTATCGTATATGCTTTATGCTGTCTGTAGTAACAAAAAGGAAATCTCAGCCCTTATCCTGTGATATGGATAATATGAACCAAAAACATTTAATTTTTTTTTCTTCTTAACTGAAGGATTTTTGCTTGTTTTATGAAATCAGATGTTGATATTATAATCACTGTTAACTACTTAAACCAGGAGGAAGTACTCTGGAATGCTTGAAAGTTTGAGCACTGGCGCCAAACTAACAGGCTTCAATTCCTGAAGTTCTAAGTAAGGGTTGACTTTGGAAAGCCACTTTAAATGCTTTTGTTTCTGTTTTACCCACTTTAAAATAATAACATTTGCATTCAATTAATTAAACCATGTAAAGACTTTAAAATCACTGCAAGCAGATGGTGAGTATTCAATAAATGTTAACTATTGATATTATTTCCTGGACTTACCATAAGCTTTATTTTCTTAAGAGTTATTTATTTATTGTAGAGAAAGAGAGAGATTGACAGTGGAGGGGCAGAGGGAGAGAATCTCAAGCAGACTCCCTGCTGAGTGTAGAGCCCGATGTGATCCCACCACCCAGGAGCTCATGACCTGAGCCAAAACCAAAAGTCAGACACTGAGCACTCAGGCGCCCCCTGTACACTTTATTATAATAAAATCCCACAATAGCCAGAAAAGTATAACTTGTGGCAGTGTATCATCTTTTATAATATTGTAAAAAAAAAAAAAAAAAAAAAAAACTTAATCCAAAAAAGTAGAAGATATTTCACATTCAAGTTTATCATCATTATAATTCTCTAGACTTTCTATATAAAATGCAGGTCCACTTGAAGACAACGGTTAAAAATCCAAGGCAACTAATGTGTTTGTATGAACCATTTCTCAAAACCTGCTTTTGAGTTGTTTACTCTTTGCCCTAAGACATAACATCCAAACTACCAGCAGAAAAAAGAATAGTCACAATAAACCAGAAAGAAAAAGCATTCAGAGTGAAACAACAAAGGAATAATAGGCTCCTAAAAACTTATCAAAGTAAAACAGCAATAAATTTTAATCAATGGTGTGTTAGTTCCCATTAAGAAAAACTAGCCCTGGGGCACCTGGGTGGCTCAGTGGGTTAAAGCCTCTGCCTTCAGATCAGGTCATGATCTCAGGGTCCTGGGATGGAGCCCAGCATCGGGCTCTCTGCTCAGCAGGGAGCCTGCTTCCTCCTCTCTCTCTCTCTCTGCCTGCCTCTCTGCCTACTTGTGATCTGTCTCTCTGTCAAATAAATAAATAAAATCTTAAAAAAAGAAAAGAAAAGAAAAACTAGCCCTGTTACCCCATCTACATTCTGACGTCACGTTTTCACCTGTAAGAAGGAAAATATAAAACCTTAAAATCTGAATTTAACAAGCAGATGGTAGCTGTCTGGAAATGCATTTTTCTAAAGCAAAACAAAATTTTAGGTGGTTCTAAGAAGAACAGGCTTGTGGTAGTAATACAAGGACATCTTAATCCAGAAGCTGTCCCTTGGAGGAGGGAGACTTTCGTGACTCTGGAAGGTTTTCTGTAGCACAGGGATTTACATCTGCTTTGGTACCATTTTCTCAAACTCCACTACTTCCCTGTTTTAACCACATTACCTTGACTTCGGTTTTGTGAGGCCAGAAGCAGATGAAGAGAGAAAAAGCAGAGTTTTACAGTTGTGTTATAGTCACAGTTTCCCTGGGGAGAACACAGCAGCCACACATCGGCACTCAAGAAAAGCACTAAATCTAAAATGAATCAGAGGAGGAAAACCCATGTGGATCGGGACCTTCATTGTATCCAAGAGAAGCAATGGACAAGGCAGGCCCAGCAGGTTTAGGATTGGCTAGTTATGTTTGAGAGTAGAACTGTTGTGAAGTCACGTCCACCGTGACTGTGAAGGTTGTAGTTTGGAGCTATGTAGAGTCTCCAAGAGTTTTGGGTGAGCCAAGATCTTCCCGGAAATAGCTAGCGACCATTCAGTCAATGTCAAAGCACCAATTAAAAAAGCACAGACAGGGATGCCTGGGTGGCTCAGTTGGTTAAGTAGCTGCCTTCCGCTCAGGTCATGATCCCAGCGTCCTGGGATCGAGTCCCGCATCGGGCTCCTTGCTCGGCAGGGAGCCTGCTTCTCCCTCTACCTGCCTGCCATTCTGTCTACCTGTGCCTGCTCTCTCCCTCTCTCTCTCTGATAAATAAATAAAATCTTAAAAAAATTATAATTAAAAAAAAAAAAAAGCACAGACACACAAGTATGAATAATACAACACAGGAGGGCTTATTTAGTTATGTCAATGTTATTTGTTCTTGGTTTTCAGAGAAGTCCTGAGTAACTAACTCAGAAGAGTATTTATAAGAAGCATAGTTAACTTATCTCATACCTCCCTCCCAGCCATGTCTCTGTTTTCATCCATATTTTACTGACTGCTACCTCAGGACACACCATTTATTTTTTGATCCTTCCCCTCCTGGATACCAGTGTGATTAATTCATTAGATCAAAATAAAAGTGATTTCATTTGTTACCTTTCCTGCCTAAGGAGTGCATTTTACAAGAAGGTGTAAGGCAGGGGTTCTCAAACTTGGCTACACAGTAGCATCATCTGTGGAGAGTGGGAAAGCTGACTGCATAAGAGGGTACCCCTTCCAGAAAGTCTGGTTTAATTGCTCACCAGTGTAGCCTAAATGCTGGGTTTTTTGTTTTTGTTTCTTTTTTGTTTTGTTTTGTTTTGTTTTAGCACTCCCCATATGATTCCAATGTGCAATCAAAGTTATGAACCACTAGTCTACAACAATGATTTTCATATTTTTTCTTATATTGATGTTATTTACATTCCATGTTGATCAATAAATAAATATCAGCTCCCCAGGTGTTTGTGAAACACCTCTTTTTGAGGATCAAAGGACTAAGGAAAGGACAATGTCTTACAGAAACAGCATATTACCTGTGATGGAACTGCTGAGAGCAATTTTCTCTCCTCATGCCCTTCAGATTGGGCCACAGAGGCCACCACTGAGAAAGAGACTGTGTATTTTTGTTTTGGTAAAAAGAGCAATGGTGCTTTTGCCCTCTTGTCAAAATGAGGTCTTCAGGAAGCACAGCCTTTGCCTAGACTCCACTTCTGCTGCCTGGATGGTCTCCCTCTGAAGTGTAGCTCAAGGGAGGAAGGTAGCACTGAAAATTGTCCCTCTCTCACTCGGTTGGCTTTTATAAGTCACTTAAGTGGCTTCCTTAGACATTAATGTTATGCACCTTAGAAGATTTAAAAAATAAGTATAGGGCACCTGGGTGGCTCAGTGGGTTGGACCTCTGCCTTCAGCTCGGGTCATGATCTCAGAGTTCTGGGATTGAGCCCCGCATTGGGTCCTCTGCTCAGCGGGGAGCCTGCTTCCTCCTCTCTCTCTGCCTGCCTATCTGCCTACTTGTGATCTCTGTCTGACAAATAAATAAATAAAATATTTAAAAGAAAAGTATAAAGATAGCTCCTTATCTTTACAAATATATGAAGAACTGGATAAAAATGACACATGTTCATAAAACTGTTAAGTCAGATCACATGGATATAAATGGGTTAAAATGAGAAATTCAGATGAGAAGTGGCTTAAGACAGAGCATTTAGATGTTGGTTAACAAAATCCAGAGATGTTTGATGGAGGCAGAAGGAAACAGAAGAGACACAAACTTGACTCTGTAATAGTCAACAGCTAAATGTGGAGAGTGGATCAAATTTGGAAGGCTATCTGCTTTTGCATGGCTTGCAAAAGAAGGATATTCCCAAGTTAAGGTGACTGAAAAGAAAAAAAATGAAAATAAGACAATTTATAGATGCAAGAAAATTTTTCAAGATTGTGCCCACAGATAGAATTTTATTGGACCATGGAGAGGCTCATTTGTTTGAGCTTGTGGCTACTTGCCTCTCCTTTTTAACTTAAGCACATTTACTCTGACATTGTTCATTTTCTTTACACTCAGACAATCTAAACTACCTCTCTGGTTTGGTTTGCATACCACTCCTTCTTAGATGTGTTAGAGCTATTCTCATTTCATGAGTAATGTCTATGAAAAGGATTACATGAAGGTATTCTGTAAACCTTTTAGTATTAAAATATTTTATAACATCCATTCTTGATTAATGTAAAATGCTAGAACGTGAATCCTTCATCATACTTCTGCTATGTGAGATTTATGTAAATGTTAGGCCCTTGTCATTCTGATGCATTCTGGAAAATAATTTAAGTGTTATCCTTGATGTTAAAGTATCAAAAGTATCCAGATAAATCTGGGATGCTTCTATAGAGCAAATTGATGGATAGTGGAAAAGCAGAAATGCTCACAAGATGCAGATGAGAACATCGAAACAGAGCAGAAGCTTTTTCACTCTGTCTTTCATGACGAAAGTTCTCTTTGTTTATTATGGAAGTGGAAGGGCTGAACTAAGAGGAAACCAGAAAGAGTATTATAATATGGAAGAGGACCTAGCACAGATAGCCTTCTGGAAATCCTTACGTGGCTAAAATGAGTTGGAGAGTTTTCATGTTTCCTCTCCTGCTCACAGTTGACATTTCATGGAAAAGGAAGCTTCCCTAGGAATCTGCAAGTTAAATTTGACTCTGTCTTCATCAAGTCAAACCCCAGGGTGGTCATACCTATGGAAACATAAGAGAGGCAAGTGGTAATTAAAAATGATGAAGTCATAGATTTGGTTCAAATAGAGAGTAATCATCTTTGTATATCAGGATATGGGGTAGAGCAGTTGAGAAGCTTTTCGCATGGGAATAGAAACCAATCACCTCTGCCTTTTTTTTTTTTTTTTAAGATTTTATTTATTTATTTGACAGACAGAGATCACCAGTAGGCAGAGAGGCGAGGTGTGTGGAAGCAGGCTTCTCCCTGAGCAGATAGCCGGATGCCAGGGCTTGATCCCAGGACCCTGAAATCATGACCTGTGCTGAAGTCAGAGGCTTTAACCCACTGAGCCACCCAGGTGTCCCTCCATCACCTCTGCTTATTACAGCTTCTCTTTGAGAAAGTTCCTTAACTTATCCAGCACTCAGTTCCTTCACTGTAAATCATTATATAATTAATTCATAGATGTGTTGTGAGAAAGGATGATAGACACAGGGAGAGAATGAGAGGTAGATACACAGTTACGTGTAAGGGAAAAAAGTAATAAACACAGTGTCTGGACGTACTTCTGCAAGAGTGCTCACGGTCAGAGATGACCAGACCCTGGATCCGGGGTTGAAGAGAGAACAGTGACACAATGAACATGGTTTCTGGAGCCCTTCTAAAGAAATTCACTCGACCTCCCTAGGCCATGTATCACACCGCTTGGCTGCCATGGTTTCACACCAGGCCACGTGATGCGAGCTTGTTTTCAGTGAATCACCGTTTAAATCATATTCTCTCCTTCCTGCATTGGATAACCCCGCTTCACCTGATATACAACAGCTGCTTAGAAACCTGCTGCTATTTTGTTCAAGCTGAAATCACGACAGTCAACTTATGCTGTACATCTCTTCGGTGACAGTAAACTGGCTGTGTTCTAGGACTTTGTGGATGTGCTTTTCATCTCTGAGCTCTGGATTCTTAGCAAGGGCTCATGGGGGCATTGATATCAGAACCCCAGACCTGATCTCCATAGCAGGTCCACTTCCACGGCCGAGGGAGCTTCAGGGCTTACAGGCCTTTTAATTGGGTTTAAAGCGACGCTTCACAGTGACACAATATCTCTTAGTCCACTAAAGGACATATCGGACACACTTTGATTTATTTCCTACTTCTTTTCTGACTATGGCTAATAAGGAACGACTCTAATTGAGCATAGCTCTTTGATCTCTCGTAGCATATTGCTTTGAAAGAGTTTATTACAGCTGTTAAAAGGAAGCTATAAAGATACAGATCCTAATAAAACATCTTATTTGGTTAAACATTAAGGCAGGAGTTTTTCAATAGCTGTTAATACTTGTTTTCCACATGAAGTTATTCTTGGATCTCAGATTTCACAGGACACAGCCAATTTCCTAAAAAAGAAATTATGGGTAGAGAGGCTATTTGACGCCATCATTGTAATTGGGATGGGCAATGAATGAGATGCCCCAGCTGCAAATGTTGATAATGAATGTTTACACATAGAACCCCAAAACATGGCCAGTTTTAGTCTTATTCAAACAAATAGTTGAATTAGGGTAGAACTAGGTAACATAGAAAATTGTTGCAATGGGTAAATGAAATATCTGTTCAAGATGTTCCAAATGAATACAAGCAGTCAGTAAGTATGTGGGAGGTATATGCGCTAGTAGACAGGTATCAATTATTGAATTAGATTTTAAGGAAAAGGGTAAAGCGCACAGGAAGGGATAGAAAAATTAATGTATGTAAGGTACTGTGGTACTAGATGGCTCAAATAGAAATCCAGAAAAAAAAAAATATATATATATATATTCAATCTGAGACATATATGGTTGAGCAGCATGTTAAGGAAATAATCAGGTCAAGAACTTGGGATAAGGATAAGTGTGAAAGGTACAGGGCCAATGAAACACCTGTATCATCTCCCTGGGAGAGATCCTATGCCCTCAAGAAAGGGACTTCCAAGTATGGAAAACAGAATAATATAAACACTGCCCATCTCACCTTCTCAACATGTTGGACATTGTCAATAGGTCATGTGTTCCTGAAAAGCAGTAGCTGATAGTTTTTTATAAGTCAGACATGGATAGATCAAGCCATTTCTGAAGTAGAAATATATAGCTAATATTCACACAACACCCCATTCCATGAATGCCTTGGTCAGTTCTCACTATTTTTTTTTTAATTTTAGATTTTTTTTTATTTAATTTTTTATTTTTTATAAACATGTATTTTTATAACTATCCTGGAAATGAGCATATTCCTTTCTACCCTCTGCCTGTTATCCAAAATTCTCCTGCGGCAATCAACCAAATTTCAAAAGCTGGTCATTTCTAAATTTCCTTTTGGATACTTTTGTCAGCTTGTTCCAATTGGATTATTTAAACTCAATTAGAGTTTAGACTACGTATTTAGTCATTTTTTATTTTCTGAGCACTGACACTGTGATGGGTCATGGGGGTGAAATGCTGAACACTACAGGCTCTGTTCTTACACTTATGAATCTTTCATTTCAGTAGGTTTTAGCGCCAGAGTGACCTAACGGCAAATGCTTCACATACTCTTTCCTAGTTCTGGGATGCTGGGGAGGCCACTTAACTTCTACCAGTTGCTTTTCTTAAAGCTTAATATATCCCCTCTTTGGGCTCCAATAACAATTTCATTACTTTGAACCAGATATTATTTTCAGACAAATAAATACAAGATGTATTTCAACAAAGATACCCTTTTCCCTTGACTCACACATAAATCTTCCAAAGAGCAGAAGAGAGAGCCTGTAGTTCTCTATGTAAGAAAACATGCATATATGTATAATCAAAACTAATATATTTAATACATTAATATTTATATTAATATAGAAAATAAATTTAATAAATTAATATTATTAAAAATAATAAACTAATTAGTATTCATTTATGCTAGAGCTTGACAGATTTTTCAAAATTCTTATGATATTGACTATAGTATTTTTATGTCAATCCAAGAATTATTTCATATTTGCACATCCCTACGTACATGCTTTGAAAAAATAGGGGTACCTGGGTGGCTCAGTCGGATAAGCATCTGCCTTCAGATGCTAATCCCAGAGTCCTGGGATGGAGTCTCACATCATCATTGGGCTCCTTGCTCAGAGGAAAGCCTGCTGCTCCCCCTGCTTGTGCTCTCTTTCTCTGCCAAATAAATAAAGTCTTTTTTTAAAAAAGAAAAAATATATGAATGTAACACTCCTGCTTCTTATTTGCCAAGGTAACTACCATATTTGGAAGCATCCCCAATTAAACCCAAAGAAGAGAAAGGTTGTTACCATTGAAACGAAGATCTTAATTTGATATTATAATTCTTCCCTTGAGGAGCAAAGTGCAGACAAAGTACAGCTACCTGCCATGTGATACAATGACACGGCTCATAAGTTGCTTTTCAGAACTTAGTATAACAATATACATTTACATATTACACAGAGTAATGAAAGAAAGAATTTATCCTTAGGGGAGCCCCTCAACATTCCTTTCTTCCTATTTCATTGTAACACGACAGTCTCACTTGAGAGATGGGATATTGTCTAATGACAGTTCCTTCTATGTTTTTCCTTTTCTGTTCTTTTCTGTTTACAATTGCTTTTGCAAATGTTTTTGAGGTTACTACATTTAATGCACTCTGTTCCCCTGTGACTGAGGTATGTGGTAGAAGAAGGAAAAATTTATGAAAACGATGTTTGAACATCCTGCATCATCTTAATGTCTTCTTAAAAATCTTGTCACTATAATATAATTCCACTGACCCCGATGTCAACATGCATCACAGGAATTTCATCTATCCAAGTGCACCTACAATCCAGGGACGGTACAGCTCCATGCCTAAGGACTGGCTGTCTTAATAGACAATACATCTCTGCAAAGTTTTCGTTACTATTTACACAGATAAGTTATAATCGCTATGTGACAGTTGAGGTGTTGTGCCCTAGACAGATTTTCCCCAGTTGTACTGCATGAAATTGACATTTTCAAGTTTCTTCAGCAGGATATAAAGATTTTATATAAATGGAAATTTTCCATTACCTAAGTGACATTCTAAATGCTATAACTGGCTTATACAGGTACCAGACAAGAATTTCATTTATTCTAACTTAAGAAATAGGCAAGGAATTAATTGTAACAAAATCTCTGTAATTTTTACTGATTTTGTCTACTCACTAAAAATAATCCTTTCCTGACCAAATATGAAAATACCTAAATTTATCAATATTCTCCTCTTTTGTTCCTGGCCATCATTCTTAACCATCAGACCAATACGACAAATTAAATGAATCAGGTAAGGCATTCTCACTTCTCTCTTATATTGCGCATTCTGTATTAGAAAAACAGCAGAGAAAAAGGTTCTAGGAATGATTTGCTAGAAATTTATATATTTTCACTTATAGTATTTAGTAATCATTCTTAATTATCTTGCAAATCTTACTGAAAGGACATTTAACTCACAGGATTGGCAATATGAGCCTCCTTTCCATTTTAGGAGAGAACTAACACACCACTGCGTGTTTCACTCTCAAGGATCCCCCTTCTTGGGGAAGCCTCACACAGGAAGCCTGCCGCTGTCCATGGTCCTGTCCCTCTGGCTATAACTAACTGATGCAAGAGCAGATACCTGGTCCCACATAAAATAATTGTGTTCTTTTTCTCAGATAGAACCTTGAAAGAAAAAAAAAAAAAAAAAAAAAAGACCGATGGTAATGAGATCTCAGCTCATTAAAAACAGCATAGTTGTGTCTCCACATCTCTGTTCCTGATACAAAAGGGTTACCTTTATACCTGTACTGCACACAGCTGGACCATTCAGTTCAACCCAACATTTTATGCCATAACTCCCATAGGATGTTCAATATTTTTCCCCTCTGGGTGTTTAACATAGTAAGAATGCATTATCATTGCCAGTTACCAAAAAGGAAATTTAGCCACATTTCTCAAGGCTAAAAATGTTCCTTTTAAAATCACTATTTAGTTTTCTTTAGAGGGTTAACATTGTTAAAATTCTATCTAGAAAAAGAGATAAGCCTCTGAGAATGCCCAAGTACTGTTTTTTAAGATCCCTTAGCATCATCTGAATGTTTGTTTTTATAATACCTTCATAGTATACATACAAGTGGAGTTTTTCAAGTGTTTAAAACCAAGACATATTTTCTTGTGCACTCATTGAGTTCTTTTTGTCACTAATACAACAAGTTTTTTGACAATTTCAAATCAAGAACCTATGCCATTATTATTTTACATACTTTCCTGTTGTAATTATTTTCATGGAGCGTGGCTGAGCTGGAATTGTCCTCTTTTATCATTTCTGGAAACAATCAAATGTTTCTTACTACAATAACAGCAATATATTTACTTAATGTGTAATAATATTACTTAATTTATGCAAAGTCAGCAAAACCCCTTTCTCCAGATTACAAAGCTTAAACTTTTAACATTTTATGTGGTTGACTCTTTCTCTTTCTCTCCTTCTCTCTCAGCTTGACTCTAAAATCTACCATTTCTCAAGAGGAAAAAAGCAATTTCATCATTGGCAAACAAGATCTCTCTTTCTATTCTCACATATCTTCAATTCTGCCTCTGCCAGGGTTTATCAGTTCTTTGAAGTCTTACCTTAAACATTAAATCTACAGACAACTCTTACTATAATATAATATCACTTACAATGCTTGGTTGTGGGATTTAGTTCATTGAGTTTTTAAAAAAAAAATTGATTACTCAAGTGTTGAATGACCATTGTAACACCTAAAAAGTAGAGAGAGAAAATAAATAAGTTGATAAAGTCTAAATAAAGTGTAAAGAATATAAAGAAAATCATACATGATTCCCCCACTAGTAATAAAACTAGTAACGTTTTGGTGTAATTTCTATTCATGATAACTCAGGATTGTACTTTATCAAGACTGGGTATGGTCCAGATTTCCACCAAGTTTCACCTCCACTTTCTTTAGCGACAGAATTCCCATCCTTTAGCTAATAGCCACATTACTACCCACTTAAGAACCTCATTTTGCATGTTCCTGGTAGCACTGAGGGGTCCTGTGGCTCAATTACAGCTAATGAGATGGGAGCAGATGTCCTTCTTCTGGTCACACTCCTGAAAAGGAATGAGTACATCCTCCACTGTCCTTTTCCTTTTCCCTCTGTCTAGAAGTCAATGGTTCGTTGATCCTCAAAATGAAAACTCCATGTAAAAGAAGGAATAATTGCTCTAAGAGTTCTAAATTACCATCTTCTGAACTATTTATTTCAGAAAGGAAAAGTTCATCTTAAGCTGTTATATTTAAGGTCTTTATATTTAAAACTTTATATTCAGGCCAATCCAATCATTTGTACTGGAAGTGGTCTGCTGCTCTCACAAACCCTAGAGTAGAAGGTACTGGCTTAGCAGTGGGTGAGGACACAGACTGTTGTTCATTGGAAGATGGTTGTGATAAGGTGAAAAGCAAAACATATGCCATCAGAGCAAAGAATGAAAGCCCAAGCCTAGTTCTTTATATGGATAAAAGGAAACCCAATTAAGGTGCTAGAGAGATGATAAAACTGACCATAGGACCAATAAATGAGAGACTTTAGGTTTAAGAACTATACCTCAGGAGAGATAGGGAAATATTGACCAAAGGATCCAGACTTCCAGTTATAAGATAAATAAGTTCTGGAGATCTAATATATAGTTTGGTGATGATTATTAACAATACAATATTGGATACTTGAAAGTTGCTAAGAGAGTAGATCATATATGGTCTCACCACAGAAAATAAATGGGAATTGTATGAGGTGAGGGAGTATTAAGTATTACTATAGAATCATTTTACAATATATAAGTGTGTCAAATCAACATGAATACAGCTCAAGTTTACTCAGTGTTCTATGTCAATCACATCTCAGTAAAGTTAAAAGGGGAAAAGAAAAAAAAAAAGAAAAATTGCAGCCTGGGCAAGGATCCTGTTCTGCAAGGCTATTACTCAAATAAGTCCACTTTAATTTATTTTTATTTTTTATTATTATTCTTTTTCAAGAGAGAGAGAAAGAGACAAAGGGAGAGGGAGAGGAAATCTCAAGCAAGCTCCACACCCAGCAAGGAGCCCAAGGCAGGGCTTGATCTCAGCACCCCAGAATCATGACTGAGGCGAAATCAAGAGTGAGACACTTGGGGCCCCTGGATGGTTCCGTTGGTTAAATGTCCAGGTCTTAGTTTCAGGCTCAAGGCATGATCTCAGGGTTGTGAAATCCAGCCCCAATTGGACTGTGCCTAGCGTGGAGTCTGCTTGAGATTCTCTCTCTCCTTCTCCCTCTGCCCTTCCCCTTCTTGTGCTCTCTCTTTTTCTCTCTCTCAAATAAATATATCTTTAGGGAAAAAAAGAGTCAAACATTTAACCAACCAAGCCACCAAGGTGCCTCTCAAATAAGTTCACTTTAAAAACAGAATAAAAATACAATTCAATAACATCATAAGTCTAAAAACACTCAACTATAAATTACATTATAAATTATAATGACAATTATAACATTAACACAGTACTTAGTATAATTAAAAATTAACACTAAAAAAAAAAGCTCCTATATCTAGAAACAATTTGCACTGATGCCTCCTTTTCACATGGAACTGACTGGAAAACTAATTAAATTCACCTACAAGTTATGGAGGGTTTTTTATTGCCAGGGAAAGCACAACCTGGTTTAAAATGCCTGTAATTGTGTGACTCCTGAGCCACTCCTGTTCTCCCAAACTGTACAGATTGTGTAGACCTCAAGGACAGCACGCTTTCCAATGTACACTTCAAATGTGGTCATTTAAAAAAAAAAAAAAAAAGGACAATGGGACCAGAGAAGTAAATGGGCAAAGGGGTTCCCCTGGACACCAGAACAAGAACTAACCAAGCACATTTTGCAATGCCAAAACTTGCTCAGCAGGATTTGATTATTGCTCTGGGCAAGTGACTGCTCTGTGTTCCCTTTATTTGCTTTTCTGAATGAGATTTTTTTTAACTGAAGTTATCTAGGTCTTTCTCCATTATTGTTTAATGTGTATTAGAGAAGAAGCAGACAATGTATCTATTGGTTTATAGGTCACCAAAACACCAGGAAACACATACTGACTTAATAGAAAGAACCAACGGAGAGGTTGGTGCTTTAAAAGTAGTAACTGGATATGGCTTTCATCGTTATCTGTGGAGGTGATGATGTGGGTTCTGTGTGTGGTAAAAAGACTCCAGATGGGTATTAGGGTAACCTAATATCCTGGCTGGATTAAGGTACAGACTGCTAGTTGTTCCCTGCCATGTATCCATTCTGTCTTCAGTAGTAGAACTCCCAGGTTTTAGCTTGGTGTATAACCACCCAGGTAGAGTGTCCAGCGCTAGACCCCTTGCAGCTTTGTGTGGACACGGGACAAAATTCTAACCCAGAGGGTATGAGCTGACGTGATGACGCCACTTCCTGGTTCTACCTCTGAAAACAATTTTGTGCTTACCCTTCTAGTCCTGTTTTTTCCCTCATGAGCTGAGAGTTGGTGTGGATAGTTGCAGATACCTGAGAGTCTGAGTCAGAAGGCACCTGGCAAGCGCCTGGAAAGCTATGGGTCACTAACCTCTGAACTGTGAAATGAGAGAGGAAGTATTTAAGCTACTCTCTCTTACTTGCAACATACTAACCTATAATCAAATACTCCGATCTTTTCTAGGTTTTTATCATCATCCATTTTCCAAACCAACACACGCCAAAAAAAAAAAAGCCTCATAACAGCCGGGGGATGAAAGGTTCTTCTTCCTCCTTAGAAAGGAGGAAAGACGGGAGGATTGGAATATTTACAGATTTTTGGTTTTGTTCTTGTCACATACACAATATAATGTTAATATATAGTTTTGTGCTAATTTTGTTTTTTATTTACATGTCCTCAAGTTATTGAAAAAATACCTTTAGTACCTTTATTCTGCACGACAAATTAGTCCAGAAGAGTCACAGTCACTGGAAGTTGAATTTTGTGGAAACATCACTGAGCCAGTGAGAAGGTGTCTGCACAGATCACTGGTTGGGAGATCATGGGGTCAGTCTTTGGGCTTAGGGACAAATAGCATGGGACAAGCAGGAAATGTCTTAACTGTCTCAGTATAGGCACTCAAGCTTGCTGTTTCTTGAGGTGAAACATAGAAAAGAACAATCTGTTTTCTATTTTTCTATCTACTTTCAACTTAATAAAATTTCTCCCAAAACTTGTTTCCCTGAAGTGTTAGCATTCTATGTTATGAGTTTTCATTGTTCTTCTTCTCTGGTTCCATGATATTTTAATGGAAATTTAGGACTTATATACTAATTTGTTTGCTATCTGTCTCTCCTGCTACGGTATAAGATCCACTGAGGAGAAATTTTTTTTCTGTCTTGTTTTTAGCACCATCTCCAAAACATAAATCAGAAACTGGTCAAGAGTAAGTCTTCAATAAATATTTGCCTCCTGAATAAATGAATGAATGAATGAATCAATCAATCAATCAATCCAATAATTTAGGAACCGTTAGCTTGATGCTATTTTAAACTACATGTTCCTTCTTTACATTTTTCTCATGGGTTGTCATCCACATATATGGTAAATGAAGTTAGATGAGTGATATGAATTAGCCAGAAAACTGGGGTGTGAAAAAAGAATAATTTTACAATCACACAAAATAAAGACAGAGTCTTATCTGAAACATTTAAAAAAGAAACCACTTTAACCAAATTTAGTACGCAGTTACTCATCACCACATTTCCCTTTACTGATATTCACCAACCATTTTTGAGAGAATATTAGATAAGAATATTCTCAACCTTAAAAAAAAAAGAAAAAAAGAAAAAAACCCATAATTTTCTAGATCTCAGGTTTGGTATATTAGTTTTTTGTTGTTGTTGTGCTATAGTAAAAATTACTGAACATAAACTCAAAAACTGCCTTATACAAAAAGAACTTAATGAATGCACAGAATAGCCCAATTACATACTTTGGTCTCCATACGTCCTGCAAGTCATTTCCATGGCCCAAAATATGAGCGAAAAAATAGCCCTTCCAGGGATGCTCTCCAGAATAACAGATGTTGGCTTTATCAGGTGGATATGGGGAAATAACTTTAAAGCTAATGGATCTTCAAAGAAATGTTTTCCCTTCCACTTTTTTTTTTAGAAACAACATTTAAAACATTAGGGACAATGGCAAACTAAAGCTCAGGTTGTAACATCTGTTAGCAGAGAATGGGAGTAGGTGGAGATACTGTTCTTTAATGATGATCTCATTAATTAAAATCTTCATACGTATCCAGATTGAGCCATCCACGCATAAAACATTGTGATAATGCACCCTTCCAGGTCAGTCTGTCTACATTAACCATAACCTTTTTTGCTTTTAATTTCGCAAAACTTTTTAGTATTTCTTCGTCAATTCTCTCTACCCCAATGTTAAAACATACAAGTTCAAAGATAAATATACAAGTTCAAAGATAAACTAATACATACTTACAACTTTTAAAGATGAAAAGTATGAAGCCTTGGATTGAACTGAAGAATTTAGAATTTGGGATTTGGGAATTGCCTAAACTTGGGCCGAGAATGTCTCATTTAACTTAATGATAGCCAATAAGTTCTAGTTTTATATAGATCGAGGTGACCTTTCAAGCATCCCATTGATGTAAGTAGAAAAATATGGTATTTGGCTACAAGATTGTCTGTCTAACCTTTTGTTTATTCCTATGGACGCCTCTCAGTGGGGTCCAGAGGTTTTCACTCAAGACTGACCCCAGGACAAATCACTATGTCAGACACAGTGCCTCAGACTGCCCTGTAACCTCTCTCTTCGCCCTGGTCTTATTCCCCCTTTAGCCTTGAGCCCTCTGGATGTGCAGTCTGTCTGTCAAACCCTGCTCTCCAGAAATGATCAGAAGCACATTCACGCTAAAGAATATTTGACAAAGAGTAGTTTCAAAAGTGAGCTATTTTAAGTCGCTCTGAATTTAAATGCACAGAAGCTGAAAACATCAAGTTTGTACTGAAATCCCTAAATATAATTTCTGTTTTCAGCAAAAGTTATCTTTGTCCCTCTAGACCTCTTGCCTCTCTGCCTGCTCCTCTTCTCATTGGTGGGAGACTCAAGTGTTTGTGTTTGTGTTTGTGTTTGGACAGTGTGAGGATGTGGACTCACAGATGGGTGGGTGTGTGAGTGTGTATGTGTGTGCACAGGGATATTTGGAGGTATGACATGTGAGGGTCGTGTGTGTGTGTGTGTGTGTGTGTGTGTGTGTGTAATATTACTGTGAACATAACAGGAGGGCTTCTTGGACACTTATAATCACACCATGTAAAACCACAGCCTTTTTAAGCTCCTTCAGTTTTTCATATACATCCTGAAAAACAGTAAATAAAATGTTTGAGTATTATTCCACATTGGGAAAGATATCACAAGGTGATGATGAGTAATGCTTGTAATTCTTAAAAAGGTACAATGTTTAAATCACCCTTCAATGTCTTTTCTTAGGTCTTATACCTCCTGGCTCCTCTACTTTAGGTCCTCAGGTCTACCTCTTGGGTGAAACAGAACAAAAGCAAAAACAGCTTTATTACCTACTCTTTGCATTGTAATTTAAATTCGTTTCTTTCAGTAACACATTCTTGAGATTCCTTGCTGGCTCCACACTTTGCAAGAGAAAAAAATTTGCCCCCACATCCCTGCGGCCATGTTTGAACAGGCCGCTTGATCTGCTGGGCACTGGAGCCATCTACAGGACGCTGTCCTCTCGGTCCGGACCTCCTCCACAGAGTGCCCAGAGAACGTGTCACCGAGGGATTTCTATTTGGTACGTGTGTTCGGGAACCTTTATCAGCACAAGCAGCCACGGAAATGCTGATACACCTGTCAGAGAGGAGGGGAATGTCCCAGAAAATGTAAGGAGTTAAGTGAGCAATGGCGGCCCTGTCAGCTCAGCATTCACCTCAGAAAATAAGAGGTTCAGTCTGCAGACAGACATGTTTATGATTTCCTTATTAGGTGTCACAGGCAACCCAATCTCTTCCTGAATATAGGAACAATATTGAGAAGGAGGTATTAAAATTTTAACCAGTAACAGCTCAGATAGAAAATAAGGCAAGCTAGCAGAACAGAAGGCACAGAGCAGAAAGAGCTTTGAATTAAAACTGACCTGGATTTAAATCCGGGGTCTTCCACATGCAGGGTGAATGACCTTAAGCAAACCTTCTCATTTCCACCAGGCTCAGTTTCCTTATCTGGAAAATGGGCATAAAATATCTACTTTACTGTTATAGAGGACACATGAGGTAATATTTGTAAGAAACAGACCCAAACACTGATACTCCCAGGCTTTCAAAAAAAATGATTGGAAATGAGTTACTATTGGACCACAACCACAAGTCTGCTATGAACACTCTGCTTTGTGGTCTCCGTGGTGCTGGTTCTTTCCTCGGTCGTCATCGTGGTCATTAGCTTTTTTTGTTTGTTTGTGTTGTTGGATTTTTGTCTGTTTCTTAAATTCTGTGACTTATTCACGTTTGTATTCCCATGTGTTACTATACTATCCTGAATATTAGCATAAAATAGCAGATAAACTTTATTGGATATTATTTGCCAGGCCCTCTTCTAAGTACTTTAACGTCCTAAATTCTCACAAGAATCCTGTTAGGGAGTTCTTACTGCTATCCTCATTTTGATGATGAGACATTCCCTAAGTTGTCCCTCATCACAGAGCCAAATAAATTTGAAAGCCTGGATTCCAAATGTGGATATCTGGGTCCAGACCCGTCGGTGCCTTTTGGCCAGCACACAATTACACTGGAGAGGAAAGAAGTCCAAATGGGAAATCAGGTGAAGGCTGCCACCCAGTGAGAAAGCCTTTGAACTGCAGTGAATTAACCAGAAGTCTAGGGAGATGCAAGCAGATTACCACCTACCAAGAATGCAGGAGAGAAGGCTCCAGAGAGAGGAGTGCCTGAAGTCGAACAGCATTTGATGCCACTAATAAACGGAACCGTAGGTGGGGGTTGCAAATTTTCAAAGAATATTAGATCCATTTCATTTGTTGCCTTGGCCTAGGCCAATCTGTACCTAGGCCACCAATCAAAAATACTTTGAACAAAAAGATTTCCACCATGAACAAAAATACATTTGAAAGAGCTGACACATTCTAGGCACCCATGAACTGCCCCGGGACCATGTCTGTTTATTTCTGTGGCTGCAGGAAGCACATTAAGTAACCGTAGATCTCGTTTTCTGATCGAAAGATTCATGAATGCAACTTGGCATTGACCTCTGGGAGGTACTTACTGTGTATTGATTAATAATTAATGAAGAGAACTTCAAGTGGGTGAATGGGAAGGAGGCTACAGGACAGTGGTGTAAAAGTGATTAGACACTAAAATCCGGAGCCACTGCTGTGATCAGGGAAGTGTTTAACGGTTCTCTAGGATGGGAGTTGTTTTCTGCTCAGGTATAATCGGGATGTTATTCTTTTCAGCCTCAAAGGAAGAGGCTCAGAAAACTCTTCTCAGCACCATGGTCCCGCTGCAGTATCGTTAGTGTGAATCGTGAATGTGAGCAAGACAGACCTGTCACGTCAGAAACCCAAGAAGCCCTTCCCAGATAGTGTCTAACTCATGGCAGGAATTTAAGAAAATGAGGGCTCTGGAGACATACAACTAAATGGAGAAAATAAGATTTAGCTGTTAATAGTAACATGGAGCTTGTTATATATTAACAGCCGTTGCTTCCTAGAGAACTTTGCCCAAGGCCAATTAGTCCTTATGTTTTCATTAGCTTTCTCAGGAATATACCGAGCACTTATTGTGTGTCTGACACGTTAGGTGTTTTTCCCAACAAGGGCTCATTTGATTGTGACAAAAATCCTGCCATACAGTTATCCTAAATAAGGAACGAAAGCTCAGAAAATGTAAGTAGGTTGTCTAAGTCACCCAGCCCAAACTATGAAAGGTACATTTGGAAATCCCACAGATGCTGACCGAACAGGCATTTTTTTTTGTATGGGTACTCGGTAAATGCAGACAGTAAACTACAAGAGCAAAACTTAAAGAGACTCTAAAGGGAAAGACAAAGAAGGAAAGTGAAGCTAAAATAAAAAATCACAGATTGTTTGCTGATAAGCTGAGCCCTAGAATGGAATACAGAAAACCTAGAGAAATGTGTATCTAACCTGTCCAGAAATGTCCTTCACCAAAATATCTAAGAAGTAAGACTTTAAAAAAACTGGCCTGCCATCCAAAGATAAATTCTCCAAGGAGAGACAGAAGTACCAATATTAAAAAAAAAAAAAAAAAAAAAAAAAAAATGGGTCTATGGGTCTAAGCCAATGAAGATACACATTCAACCTTTGAGTTAACTAATTACCTAACTAACTAAATAAGGAAAAGAAATTACAGCCCATGATACTTCTATGAAATAAATTCAGGAATAGACATATATTCAGTCTAACCTGGGAAATTCACTTCTGTGAATCTGCCCAAAGACATGCTCTTTAAAAATAAGACATTTTTTTCTTGCATTAAAGTGTTTAGCATAATTTATTTATAACAGTCCATGAAGATTACACAAAAAAAGGAAAGTGTTTATAATTAACATTGGCAGATAAGATATGGAGCATCAGTTAAATTTGAATTCCAGATAAGCAACATTTTTTTTTAAATAAAACCATTTCCCTTATGCAAAAAATTGCTGTTCATCTGAAATTCAAATTTAATAAAGTACCCTGTACTTTCATTTGCTAAACCTGATAGCCTTAATTATGACATTGAGTTGAAAGGAAGGGTTACAACATTTTATATACAAATGGATTTGAGCTAGGTTTTTTTTTTAAAAAAATGCAGCATTTGGCATTCTTGTATCATTTGCCTCTTTAGAAAATGTTTCTGTACTTCCAGTTATTTCTTGAATTAATATGTTTTACTACTTAAAATCAAACAACAAAAATTTCTTTTTAAGAAAAAAAAAAAAAACACCCACCAGTGTTTGTAAAGGTTAGGATACACTTACAGGGTAGTAGACATCTCTTAATGGGATGGCTAGCTCATTGAATAGGATTTTTAATGATTTTTAGTAGCATGTTAAATATACAATGAGTGAATATGTGTGTGTGTGAGAGAGAGAGAGATGTATGAACATGTATATATATATGTGCACATATATGTGTGCGTGTGCATATGTAGGCAGAGAAAGAACAAATAGATTACACCACAGCAATTCTAAACATAATCATCTTTTCTCGGGCCTTTCTTTATCTCTGGGTACTTCAGCTGCAGGCATGGACAGTAGCAAGCCCTTCTCAACTCAACTCCAATCATTAAAAGAAAAGAAGACTCCTCCTATGATTTTGGCCATGTTCTCTACATCCACCATGAGGGAATGTAACAATCTAACAAACAAAAAAATAACAGCAACAGAAACAGCTTTCAGTTGCTCTCTGGGAAACAAGCATGCTAATTTGTCGTCTCTCCACAGGCACGCCCGCCTCATTATAACCCACTCTCCACACTGCAGTGGCCAAAATGTAAAACCTCCGCTTCAAATCCTTCCAACCATTCCATCACTCTCTGCCTACAGACCTCTTCTCAACACAGCCTATAATTAGGGTGACTCAGAGTCCCCGCAGCCACCTGTTGTTCCGGGGTAATCACTGGTAGTGCCTCCCTTTTCATCTCAGAAGCCATCCCGTTTGGACGATAAACTACGTTACCCCTCCCTGTTCTGGCTTTTCTCTGTCCCACCATCTTTATTCTGTCCCCAGCCAACACACTGGTGTCCTTGCCTCCTTTCTGATTCAGAGCCTCTCCAGGGCTCAACCTGCTGCTCTGAAACACTCTCCTCCCCCACCCCTTCCTCCCCTAGGCTAATGGCTCCTTAAAGCCATTCAGCATTCATATTGTAGTTCAAATATCCCTTTCTTTCCAGAGAATCTGTTCCTTTCCGCTAGAGGAGGTGCCCTCCTCCTAGTATTGATCCTCATACCACCATTGACCTCTCCATTCAGGAACAGAGCCAATATGACATTTATTTGCAAGATTATTTGATTAAAGACCACATTTTCCCTTACCGTACCTTCTGTGGGTAGAAGGACAGGTTGGTTTCTTACCCTTTATTCATTTTGTTTTGTTTTGCAAGCCCTTGCATCCAGTCCCCGTAATTGTGCCTGGGATGTTTTTGGGGGCGTGATGATTATTTATTGAACAAATCGTTGACGGTGCTGCACGAGCCTTTGACGAGAAAGCACATATGATCTCACCTATTTAACCTATTTGCCTACTTCAAAGTGAGGCTGTCTTGTGGTCATCAAAGGGTTTGTCGGGTTGGTTTGTCTCTTGTTTGAGGTTATCAGTCAATGGTCCTCGTATCCTCCGTCCGTTAATTCAAAACCATGTGTGAAAATAGATTAAAATTATCAGTTTTATTTGTTTTAGCTAGGATACACCTACAAGGCAATTGGTAAACTTATTCTGCCTTTTAGGTATGCCTCTTATTTCCCCCAAGTGATGTTAGCTTGTTAGTGAATATAACCTTCCCTTACCGTCTCTTCATTAAAGCACCCTTGTATCTTTGTTCTACAGATAAACGTATATTTAATATTTAATAATTACCCCAGTCTTTGTGTTTATGTCTCCCCAGATGCTTTTGCCAACTAGTTTTGTTTAAATGGTGTCTGCTGCTCTTTGGTTTTGCTTTCTTTAGGCTCCATTTTCATGGAAGGATTCTGGAAGATTCAGACTTTGCTACACTCACCATCTTCTCAGATACCCTATAACTTTTTTAATTTTGTCATGCACTTCCAGTGTCCAACTACCCCTAAATCCTCTGTTAGATATCCCATCTCACATAGATCATTACAAACTAATCAGTGAAAATCTTAAAAATAAGAATAATCATGAACATGGGTGAAGAGCTTATCATGTGATAGAGAGTCGTCTAAGTGCCTTCCAAGCACTAACTCAGGTCTATATCAAGAGGACCATAAAAATGTGAAATGTAACAACATTCTAAAGCAATTAGCTTGGAACAAAGAAAAGTCATTCTGAAACACAGATACTGTGCCTTGGGGGAAGAATGCCAAGTCTTTGGTTCTGAGAGAGAGAAGTAAGGCAGGTGGATGATTTTAAGCACATTTTGCGCTTCAGATTCAGGCTGTTTCAGGATGGTGAATGTTCGGCCTCTAACATTAATATTCTTTAATAGACCCTTAGGAAATGGGTTTTGCATGATGACAATAAACAGATACTTCCCAGACGCCACTGTCTTTGGAACAAAGCTGCCATAACTAAAATTTCTGCCAAGTAGGTTAAAAAGCATTGTATCAAAGATAACCCAACTCGGGGCGCCTGGGTGGCTCAGTGGGTTAAGCCGCTGCCTTCGGCTCAGGTCATGATCTCAGGGTCCTGGGATCGAGTCCCGCATCGGGCTCTCTGCTCAGCGGGGAGCCTGCTTCCTCCTCTCTCCTCTGCCTGCCTCTCTGCCTGCCTCTCTGCCTACTTGTAATCTCTCTCTGTCAAATAAATAAATAAAATCTTTAAAAAAAAAAAAAAAAAAGATAACCCAACTCTGTCTGATGTGGACCTAAGATTGGGTCAAAGTCTTTCTTCACTAGAAAATAAGACTCTCCTCAATGACCTTAAAGTGCTCACAGTTTTTTAAGATTTGTTTGTTTATTTCAGAGAGAGAAAGAGTGAACTTGGGGGCGTGGTGCTGAGAGAGAGGGAGAGAAAGAATCCTCGAGCAGACTCCACAGGAACGCAGATCCATATGCTCAATTCCAGGACCCTGAGATTGTGACTTAAGCCAAAATCAAGAATCAGATGCTTAACCGACTGAACCATGAATGCCCCTAAAATGCTCACTTTAAATGTGAGAATTCTTCGCCTTAGTGTGAGGAAGATGTAACTACATACTCCTGAAAGGGAGTCCTGACCACAATATAAACAGAATAAATTTGATTAAAAGTCTACCCATGGGGTGGCCTGGGTGGCTCAGTAGGTTAAGCCTCTGCCTTCGGCTCAGGTCATGATCTCAGGGTCCTGGGATCGAGGTCCGAATCGGGCTCTCTGCTTAGCAGGGACCCTGCTTCCCATCCGACCCCACTCTCTGCTTGTCTTTCTGCCTACTTGTGATTTCAATCTCTGTCAAATAAATAAATAAAATCTTTTTTAAAATTTAAAAAAAGGGGGGCACCTGGGTGGCTCAGTAGGTTAAGCCTTTGTCTTCGGCTCAGGTCAAGATCCCAGGGTTCTGGGATGGAGCTCCGCATCGGGTTCTCTGCTCAGCAGGGAGCCTGCTTCCTCCTCTCTCTCTCTCTCTGCCTGCCTCTCTGCCTACTTGTAATCTCTGTCTGTCAAATAAATAAATAAAATCTTTAAAAAACAATTTTAAAAAAAGAAAGTTTATCCATGTACAAATATCATTATGAAATACTGAATAATCTTATTTCTGACAAATTTTTTTTTTTTTTAAAGATTTTATTTATTTGACAGAGAGAGATCACAAGCAGGCAGAGAGGCAGGCAGAGAGAGAGGAGGAAGCAGGCTCCCTGCTGAGCAGAGAGCCCGATGCGGGCCTCGATCCCAGGACCCTGAGATCATGACCTGAGCCGAAGGCAGCGGCTTAACCCACTGAGCCACCCAGGCGCCCATTTCTGACAAATTTTTAAAGGCTAGAATATTTATATACTCAAATAGCTTGCCTTATTATAAATCTTTAAGCTTTGCTTGGCTATTAGTGAATACCCAAATCTTACTAACTCAACCAACTTCTTTTTTTCCTTCTTGATGAAAGCCTCAGGAACTATTCACTGTGAGGTTTTGGTCAGATAAGTTTTACTCAAAAACATAACTGCTTTTTATTGGTTTGGTGCTGTTAGAGAGACGTAAAAAGTGAAATCAGCATTAGGTATTGATCTCACAGTTAATTAACTTCTATCCTGAAGTTAGTATCTCCCTAATTAATGACATGCATGCTAATAAAGAAAGATGTTCTCTGTAATAGATGTGTATTTGATTCTTCTACATTTTTTACTAACTCGCAGGGAAGAACCTGTTAAATGTTAAATTCCTTTCTCTTGGTTTCAAAATCATCCCTAATCCCGTTACTCATTTCACTCTTAAGAGTGAACAACTTTCTTCTTCACTTAAGTCTCTATGTATTTAATAGGCTATATATCACAATATGTAAAGATTCACAGTTCTTTTCGTCTTTCTTTAATGTAATTTATCCTTTTTTTCTTCTAAGGGGAATCTGGATTTCTTCCCTATTTTTCTAAGCCTTATTGATAATTCATAAAAACATATTATAATTTACTTTTCTCTATAACCTCAAGATCTTAAGTTATCAATGTTTCAAACATGTTACCCATAGATTTCATTTAAATGCTAATGAGAAAATAATCACTAATTTCTAAAAATATACTATTTATGAAAAAGCCCCAAACTATTTGGATTTGTGAGACTTACAACTAAACATACAAGTTGAACATCCCACTAATTTTAAGCAGTGACTCATGATAGGCTGTTTTAATCCTTGTCTTTGTAGCCAAAGAAAGAGGACAAGGTTCTTTAATGATACTGGTGCTATCTCACTGTAGCCAAGTTTTTGAGTTCAGCAGATTGTGAAACACTTAATTCAGTCTCAGGATATGAAATCTTGTTACACCTGGGTTTCTTTAATAATAAAGCTCATTGATTGTTGCGGATAATAAGTATATTCACATTAGTGTTGATGGTCTTGTAGGCAACTCCATAGCTATCTATCAAATTACAGTAATACTTGAACAGGTTCTGAACCAGCACAATGAAAATTAGTCAGAGAGCATACTACCTATTAGTTTATATAGCATTATGTTTCGGAACTACAGCTAGGAGTTATGACCTGAATTTTTATATTCTCATAGTGATTTGTAAGTAAGTAGCTTCTCTTTACCATTTTCCAGGTTTAACTACCTTCCACCTATGGGTCTCAAAATGTTTCATGACCTTCTGCATATTTCAGAAATTCCCTTGCATCAAGTACTTAAATCATTGCTATGTAATATCAAAATTTCCTTGTTCTCAAACTTCAGCTTTTTTTTTTTTTTTTTTTTTTTTTAAGATTTATTGATTGATTTGAGTGAGAGAAAGCAAGGAGAATGGCAGAGAGAGAAAGAGAGACAATCTCCAGAGGACTCAGGGCTCCATCCTGCCACCCTGATATCATGACCTGGGCTGAAGTGAAGAGTCAAACACCTAACCAGCTGAGGCACCCAGGTGCCCCCAAACTTCAGCTTTTAAATAGAGACACTATATTTATATCAAGACATTGTATTAGATTTTGAAGAGAGACATTATATTTATTCAAACACATTGTATCAATCAGCTACATTGAAAAGCAGCTCTTCGCCTCCCTTGCTGTAGTAAATGCAGACGACAGCCTCTTACATTCTTGCCTTCAGTCTCCATTTATATTTCCCTCTTTCTGTCCCTTTGGAAGGGCATATGACATTGTTCATGTTCTCAGATCATGGTCTTAGTTATTATACTCTGTACACACCTGAAAGATTGTTAAGCATTTTGTATTCATGTTCTTTATTTTTTAAAATTATTACAACAACCCTAAAAATAGATGTGATTATTTGCTCTTTATAGGTTAGGAAATTCAGGCTGTGTGCAGTCATTTAACTTGTCCAAGCTTTGACAGATTAGAGAAGAAGCAAAGGCAAATTAAAATTTGAAATATCAGTGATGCCAGGAGGCTAGTTTCTGGAGCATCAATATAGAAAAGTAAGTACTTAAGACTCTGGTGTCAAACTGTGTGCTTTCAAGTCCTGGCTCACCTCCTTTTGCTAGATACGTGAACTGTTGTCATTACTGAACTTCTCTGAACTTAAGTGCTTGTATCATTGTAGGAGGCAGAGACTCCCTCTTAACTCACAAGATTATTGTGAGAATTTGAGGAGATAATGCATATAAACAACTTACTATCTGACCTATCTGTGATAACACCTCAAAAATATTATAAATTTTTTAAAGATTTTATTTATTTATTTGACAGAGAGAGACACAGCGAGAGCAAGAACACGAGCAAGGGGATTGGAGAGCGAGAACAGGCTTCTGCTGAGCGGGGAGCCTGACCTGGGGCTGGATCGCAGGACACTGGGATCATGACCTGAGCCAAAGGCAGCTGCTTAACGGCTGAGCCACGCAGCCATCCTAACACCACAAAAAGTTTATTCTGTGTTTCTTATATCTTGTTTTCTCACTAAATTGATGGGAACGGGTTCTTTTCCCTTCCATGTTTTGACAGACTGTAACTTCCAGATTGAAGCTGAGTTTGAAAGCTTCCTCCATTTTGTAGAAACGTGGGCAGCATCACTGAAAATTCCTTCTTTCTGCAGTAGTGCATGACTTTTTATCAAAAGGTGCCACATCCTATAGATGACTTAAATACAAGAAAAAGTAAACACAAAAATCTAATCATAGCTGAATTAAGACATTGCTTTTCAATATTAACTGCATAAGAAAACTTGATTTTTTTCTTAATTTGTTTTTAAAACACTAATTATTGTGCGGGTTCTCTGCTCAGCAGGGAGCCTGCTTCCTCCTCTCTCTCTGTCTCTGTCTCTGCCTGCCTCTCTGCCTACTTGTGATCTCTGTCTTGTCAAATAAATAAATAAAATCTTTTTAAAAAACACTAATTATTGTGTATTTGCCACATGATAAGCCCTTGGCTAAGCTTTTTTTTCCTTTTTCAAAAAAATTTTTTCAGTGTTCCAAAATTCATTGTTTATGCACCTCACCCAGTGCTCCATGCAATACGTGCCCTCATTAATGCCTACCCCCAGGCTTACGCATCCCCCATCCCCCCTCCCCTCCAAAACCCTCAGTTTGTTTCTCAGAATCCACAGTCTCCCATGGTTTGTCTCCCCTCTGATTTCCCCCAATTCACTTTTCCTTTCCTTCTTCTAATGTCCTCCATGTTATTCCTTATGCTCCACAGGTAAGTGAAACCACATGATAACTGACTCTCTCTGCTTGACTTATTTCACTCAGCATAATCTCTTCCAGTCCCATCCATGTTGATACAAAAGTTGGGGGTTCATCCTTCCTGATGGAGGCATGACACTCCATTGTATATGGCTTACAGACACATGAAAAAAGGGTCATTAGTATTAGCCATCAAAACCACACTGGCTAAGCTTTTTTGACATAACATTGTCTTCTCAGAATGACACTATGAAGTAGACATTTTTGTCATCACTTAACACAAAAAGACTGAAGCCCAGACCGTAACTTAACTTTCCAAAGATAATGCAGCATTTTCCAATAGTACCTGGGTCTGACCTGGGTATGACCCTGGCCCTCACTTTCCAGTCTACTTTCTTTGCACTAACCCATGTCTCTCTCATGGCTAAGTCCACATTTGTCATATGGACAATATCTACACTTTGGCCAGCCTTCCATATTACTTGTCATCTGCAAGTTTTGAAGTGAAAAAATATTGGACTCCACAACCATCTATATATTAAATTAATTGATAAATCTATAAGCGGTGTCTAATTAATTATATAACTAAATCCAATAGCAAAATGACACCGAAAAAGATATTTCCACCTGAATGTATTAATCTTGTGTGACAGAAATTTTATATTCTTATTATTAAAGATTTAAATATCCTGACCTCCCCCCCACCCAAAAATTTTCCAATTCCCCCTTCTTGGGCAGTAGAATGAACTTGGAAGTCTTTTGAAGGGACACTGATTTTATGTCCTGCAATAACACGTTTCATTCAACATTAATCCACCTCCCTTTTTACCTACCAACTTCCCCTTTCCCAGAGTTATCCTTCCTGATAACAATATAATATGTGATATATTTTAGAATTTCCTTAGAATAACAGAGTCATAAAATTTTAGGGGAGAAAAGGACTTTGAAGATTACCTAATTTAAAATTGTAATTATAAAGATGTTAAAGCTCAAACAACTGAAATCATGTGTGGTCTGGTGAAAGTCACAGAAGTGAGACATCACAAAATCTATATTTCACTTTCTTGATGAATTCAACATCCCTGCAGGAACTATTCTTATAAGGTAGTGTTAGATCTGTAAGAAATCTTACTCCAGAGAGGAATTTAGTTAGTCAAGACAGGTTTTCCATTAAAGAATGTTACCATAGTGATAGATACGTACATATATGCATATAAAGAACATTATTACCAAGAGTGGAAATGATATACCAAAAATGACGTGGCAAAAAAGATAAAATCTTGTGTCTATGAGCATCTTGAAATACAAAAGTCAAAGCATAGGATAAAGGTTAAAGCTGCAGAGGAAACAGAAAATCCCTCTGAATAAGGAATGAGTCAGCGTGCTTGGAGCATCTTCTGTGAAAAACTCTGCTCACACTCTTTGACTAAAGCAGAGGAGAAGCCAACTCTCCCCCAAAAGTTAATGGCACAGGGCAGAGGTCACCTCTCCCACATTAGTCCAAAAAAGAGACCTTTGCAGCTGCATGATGCAGGGTCTTTGTTCTTTATGGACTGCCTTAAGATTTAGAAGGGGAAAACTAAGGTTATGACTTTCTGGCAATGTAATGAATAATTTGCAGCCACACAATTATTGGAACAAATTGACAAGAAACATTAAATGTCTCTATTACCAGTAAGAGTGTAAAAATATGAGAAAAATGTCATCCTGGAGCAGATCAATCATTTAAGTATTCCAGTAAGTGGTTTCTCAAAATGTTACACTGAAGATCTCTAACTTCCTTTGACAGCCTGACGTGCATCTGCCATCAATTAATTTATCTCAACTATTCTTGAATCTCTATCTTTCAACAACATCACCTTTCTGGGAAAAGACTTTTATATGTTTATAATCCCTTTCAAGTGTGAAAGGTGACCCTTACTCTGATAATTAGAGATCAAACAAAGAAATCTGAAGTTATAGCATACATGCCCTTCAAAAATGTTTTAGGCTTCAATTATCTCAACACTCAGCTTTTATCTTTGGAGGTTAGAGTCTTCTTTTTTGTGTGTGTGCATCATTCTACGGAAAGTGGTCAATTCTATTTCATCTGCAACTCTGTTGAAAAATCCAATATCTTTTAGAAATGTGATCATTTACTGGAAAACTACTAAAAATCTATGAAAATTCCTTTTGAAGTAAAAGGGTTTTAAAAATCCCAGGTACTGGGGCACCTGGGTGGCTCAGTGGGTTAAAGCCTCCACCTTCAGCTCAGGTCATGATCCCAAGGTCCTGGGATCGAGCCCCACATCAGGCTCTCTGCTTGGCAGGGAGCCTGCTTCCTCCTCTCTCTCTCTCTCTCTCTCTCTCTCTCTGCTTGCCTCTCTGTCTACTTGTGATCTCTGTCTGTCAAATAAATAAATAAAATCTTAAAAAAAAAAAATCCCAGGTACTACCATGTCCAGAAAGACCCAAAATACTTACTTTTCATGTTTTCAGCTGTGTTCTCTTTTTTAAATATCGGATGGACAGCTAACAAAAAATTGGGGTGGAGTAAATCATCTTAAAGTTGGGTCATTTTTATCTTGTAAATGGTCTTTTCTTCCCAAAGAATCATAATGTCTACACATGATGTTGACCATCCCACTGGTCTGATGGTGGTGACAATTTCTCCTGGTACTTTATGAACACCTAAATGAAAATTTGTTTTGAAAAAAATAAGAATCAACATTAGTGGTGAATATGATACTGAGAGGACTAAGGCACACTGGTATTAATTTCTGTTTAGTGTGAAATTACTACCAATCATACTAATTTTGTGTCTCTTTTCACCAATTAAAATACAGCATTGACACCATCTACATTTTTTTAGGAGATTGTTATGAAATCAGCAGGCAGAGTTGAGGGCCCGACACCGTAGAGGTGTTCTTTAAACATGTTCAAAAGAGCAAATGAGCAATTTTAGGCAAATACAACACCTATTCATTTCATACATCATAAATAAAATTTTATTTGAAGAATTAAATGATTAAATGCTTTAAACACTAACCCAAGACATTAAATTGATCAGGCAAGGTCCCTATTCTCAAATTAGAGGTTAACATTATGGATAGAGAAAAAATTTTGCCACAACCTACTAACTGACTCAGCAGAAAAGGAAAATAAGAAGTAAAAAAAAGGGCGCCTGGGTGGCTCAGTGGGTTAAGCCACTGCCTTCGGCTCAGGTCATGATCTCGGGGTCCTGGGATCGAGTCCCGCATCGGGTTCTCTGCTCAGCAGGGAGCCTGCTTCCTCCTCTCTCTCTCTCTGCCTGCTTCTCTGCCTACTTGTGATCTCTCTCTGTCAAATAAATAAAATCTTTAAAAAAAAAAAAAAGAAGTAAAAAAAAAACTTCATGGTTACACATAGAAGTCACCATATGTCTTTAACTCTTCATTTGCTATGTCATCAAAACTAACCTAAAGACCAGCAACAAATCTATCTATAAAATATACAAAGTCTGTTTTTCACTTTTTGATAAAATGTAAACATATGACCAAAGAAATTTTAATTAAATAATATTTTTGTATTGTTTTCTTGGTTCTGTTGAGATTTGACAAATGCCTTACTATAAAAATCTAATTAAATATTTTCAAGAACTTTTCAGGCATGTTTATTAAGTAGTTCCAATGTGATTTTAGTTCATTGTTTGCCAAAACATAAAAAGTAAAAGTTAATTACTTTTTATCATTCATTAATGCATTCAATAAATGTATTAAGTACCAACTATATGCCAACAGTCCTGAAAAAGGCATTCACAACCATGTTCATTATAAATTTGTTTATAATATTAAATATTTGGAAAAACTAATTTCAAAAACTACTTAAATTGCTTAAATAAACTCCATTCAACTTAATCTGTGCAACCATTACCATTTAAAATGTATACAGATATATAATTATTTATAATAAATTGTAAACTTTTAACTGAAAGGATGGAAACATTCTAGTTGGAATCTGGTTGTATTTTATTTTGTAATTTTGTAGCCATATATATAAAGATAGCAAAATCGGTACTAGGGCTACATAACAAATAAACATATTTTCACACATTAGGATAAAAAAATCTTCAACAAAATGTTTAAAATTAAACAAAATGTTAAATCTGGTTATCTCAGTAATAGACTTAGTTAAATGCTTTGTCTCCATTAGTTTTCCACATTTTTTAGATTTTCAGCATATTTTTAGTTGCCAATTAGGGTATGTCCAGCAGTAAGCAAGGACTGATGACATGGTGACACCATTCATAAGCTCCAATGGCTAACGTCTCGGGAATAGTTGAATGTCCTACAGCATCCTTTATCACGATTTGGTCAGATGGACAGAAGCAGAGGGTGTGTGAAGATGGAGCCTGAAACCGGGTCTTCAGGGAAAGGTTTTTCTTACCAGATCGCATTTAGTCAGTGATGATTGTCTATTATGTATATATTCGGAAAACATTATAATGAAGATGAGTGTGTTTGGAATGACTCAAGATAAACAATGAGTGTTTACATTCTATTAGAAGAGTCTGGGAGGTAGATCCAAGTATCAACTAAACATCCTACATTCAACAAATGGCTTATAACAAATGTTTTAATTCTGTGGGAAAACTAAATTCCATTTTGAAATGAAAGATAGAGATTTCTTAATGATTATCCCAGTGATGTGAATTCCATTCTCAGCTCTGCACAGGGACTTCATCATGTCACATGAGATGAATCACTTAATCTTTCCAAACTGTCATCTATCAAAATATCTTGACAGTGATTATATGTTAGGTCCCGCAGGAAATTTATGAGGATGAACTTAAATTCCATTCTCTGCCAAAATGAATAGGAAAGACCAGGAAAACGTATACAATTATCATTTTATGTGAAAAGATAAACAAAGAATGGAAATTATATTTTTTCCAAAAGCAATTGTGTTCAAAAGTAAAATTCAATTTTTTAGCACTTTCCAAGTTCATGTAAGATGCCATGTATTATAATCTTTTCCTGATTAGTTTCTGTATGAAAAGTGTGAGATGTTTTTCAGGTATATGGTAAAGCAAATCTTTGGGAGTCTTCTGAGGTCAAATCAGAGGAGGATTTAGATTTTTTTCCCTCCCTTTAATGTTAACTCAGCATTTCTAAATGACTCTGATGTTAAAAAAAAAAAAAAAATGGGAAAAAAAAATTTTGAGCACATATTCCTCTGAGTGCCACAACTAAATAAATATTTTAAAATCCAGTTAAATGAATGTTATAACAAGTTTTAAAGTACAGTTCATTAAAAAGAAAACAGAACATAATTTCAATAGTATAAGGTTGTACAGGTGAATTGGAATTACAATATGAAATGTGTGTGTATGTATGTTTAAAAATATTAAATTAAAAATTTACATATATTTGTCTCACAAGGAAATTTTCCATATGGAAAAAAATCCTATCATACGTTTTCAAATAAACTCCTGGACTTTTTGGACGTGGTAGTATCCAAGTGCACACATATACTTGTATTTCTTTCATTTTATTAAGGAAAATCTTAAAGTCTCTAGAGCTTAACTATCTTGTTTAAGACCATACTGCTGCTGGTTTCATGTTATACGCCTGTAAGAGAGCTTTTAACACCAAGTGTCACATTCGACAACTAATTTAAGTGAGCCAAAAGCTGGTGACTTGAGAAAGCCATCTGAGAACCTGATTTCTTTTACTTAACAATTTCTCTGGTGACTTATTCATTGGTGTCTTTGGAAGAAAGGAAAATGGATTAAGTTAATATTTTTCATGCTCTCTAAATATGGTATATGCAAATTCATAGGCATGCATAATTTTCAAACAGGGTCTATAGGTCTGTATATCTAGGTGTAGCCTTGATTCAGATCGGGGGGGTGGGGGGACCCTTAGCCACAGTGTTTAAATTCTGAACTCCCAAGACACTATTCATTCCCAAAGGTCAGCTTCTCTGAGAGTCAATAAAAGAAGATTAAGATGATGGAGAAATTCAAAGCCAGAGGGGAGAGAAGACAATTCATGTAGGTAAACCATTATGCCGTTACCATCAATAGAGGAAGAATTGCTTAACATATAACGTGAAGATCCATTATTCTATGTTAAAATGGGTCTTTAAATTTAAGAATTTTTGAACATGGAAAAAATAAAGGAAAAGCTCTTCTTTAAGAAGTTTGATCAGACTGACCCTTAGTTCCCTCTCCAGCTTTGTCTCTTATCTCTCTCATAGTCACACTGCACGTTCTACTCACATGGAATTGCTGACAGGTCTACACACTCCTTGATTTTTCTTGTCAATGCCATTTCCTGACTCTAGAATTCCCTTCCCCATTCCTGCCTCCATCCTCTTTCTCTTATATATTTTTGTGTTAACTTGTACTTGAAGACATCAGTACAAATTGATACTTGTACAATTGCAGCTTTAGGTCACCTGGAAGCCCTCTCATTTCTCTGCTGCTCCCTATACTACTGTCACCTGTATTGGGCACCTTTTCTAATGCCACTGAAGTCTATGCTTATCTCTGCCATCATATTGCAATAGTCTTTGTAATCACGTATCAGTCTCTCCTATGAGGCTTGACCTCCTTGAGCACAGGCATTGTCTTTTTCAACTTCGCTACACCTATTCCAAGCTTAGTACCTGACACGTAGTAGGTACAGAATACATAGCTGCTAAATGAACACTTGGGAGTATCAATGAACTAGCTGCTAAAGTTCAGGATTTCATAATAGAGACAGGGACAACTTTTGGGCAACAGAGCTAAACAGACACTACCAGAATGACATGGTTTGAAGAGAGGTTTCCTAAAAGTCTCTTTCCTTGTAATGTTAACATTACATGGAATCAGGCATTTAAAATGCACCCGTTAAAATGCAGATGGGTTGCCCACGAGGCATAATATATCAATTCATTAACATCCACTTTCAAGTAACAGAGAGCTTGAGTGCAAAGAAATGAAACTCAAAATAACTAAGTTTAGATAATTTAGATTACCCAAGCATAAACCATTGCCCTGGGGACGTGGGGGGAGGGGAGGACGAATGATGGTGCCACAGTAAAAGCTAAATATGAAAAAGTTGAACAGGGAAGCCATGTTCAACTTCAGTTCAAGTCAGTTATTTTCGGGTAGTGTCTAATCTTGACAGTAGAGAAAGACGGAAGCTTAGAAATCATGAACAGAGAGTGAGGAATATCATCCTAGAAGGAGAAAGAAGGTTGAGGAAAAAAATAAAATTAAATAATAAAATAAAAAGGATAAAATCCTCATGGCCCTAAAGCTCCATGTAGCAAGTAGAGGCTTTTGATTTTCCTTCTGTCCTTTCTTGTCACCCATTCATATTTGTTACTCTGTTGCAACATAAGTGCTCACAGACACACTCCTGGCCACTGTCACTGAGCCATCTGCATTTTCTGCTTACCTGGTGGAGGTGTCTCATTCATGTCCTGATTTCAGGCTTGCTATGAAAGAATGTTTCGAGTGTCAGCCTTGGGTTTCTGGGCTTCCTGCCAGCTACTCGCTTGTCGTTTTGTCTCTATGACAGCAACGAGGATACATCTGCTACCCCTGACCTTGTTATTCTACTTTCTTTCATTTTCTTGTGTCTTGAGGCATGTCCTCGGATTAAAAAAAAAAAAAAAAAAAAGTAAGGGTCTAATCACGGCTATACTCTTTCTTCTACAAATACGAATTGCATTCTAACTTCTTCATGCTATGACTTCCTTTTACCCTAATAACAATATTCATAGCTGCTGTGGTGAATATTAAGACAGAACAATCTAAATTTCCATGGACGAATTTCACAAACTGTGGTCTCAGCAAACAGCAAAGCTGTTTCCTTTCCTGCTTCTTTCCAACACCCTTTCCTTGGTGGATTCATTGCTTTCATTCTGGAGAGCCAACATAAAATTTTAATACGAAAAGTAAAAATTGATTTTTGGCAACCTCTAAGGTGGCTTCAGAGAAAAACCTAATGAATTGAAATCTGGGCTTCTCCCCCTACCTGCTAGCAAAATTCATTAGCTTGGGAAACTAGCGTTGTTTAATTTCTCCAAGTCTTTGTTTCCTGGATCTATCAATCGGAATAAAAGGAGCGCTCGGTCATTGTACATTTGCGGGGATCATTCTTTGGCAAATGCAAGGGAATTCACACGGTGTTTGCCACGAGGTAAACCCACAACACATGTAAACTCTTGCAAATGGATCTGCAAATCTATCGTACCCTTACTCTTGTCTCAGCTCCGTGAAGACTTAATTGTGTGAAATTTGGCAAGTCTTCTAAACTTCGACATCGGCATCACCCTCAAAGAATATTAATATGTTATCCATTCCTTTACAAAGGGCTTCTAGAGAGTTGTCGCTCTTTAGAAGGTTTACAATTATTGAAGTATCAATTCTGAGTTTCTGCCACCTTTCATTTGCACTTATCTTAGTTCTCCACATATAAAACGAGCAAACCTTCCTAAAATCCTAAAGCTATTTTATATACTTTCTGTATGCTAATAGATGAAATATATAGACAAGATTTCATTCAATGTAAACAATCGATTTTGAACACTGATCAGCATAGGCAACATAGCCTAATGAGGAACATGGTTTCTGGATCTATTTGAAATCCCCGAGTTTGAATCCCAGCTTCGCCACATCCCAGGTCCATGACCTTGGAACTATTCCTTAACCTCTCCCTGTCTCTGTTTTCTCATCTGACATTTAAAAAAAAAAAAAAAAAAGTATCAATAGATGTGTTATGAAGGTTAAATAAGTTGATATTTTCATAGATCTTAGAAGAATGGGTACAGGTAATAAATATTATAAAAGTAATTAAATAGATGATAATGTTAAGGTAAGTCAGTTTTGAGAAATGCTGTGGCAAAACTAATAGGGAAAGGAAGATGGGAATATGTATTATGGAAGAAAACCCATGATATGAAGATAGGATAGATAATTTGAGTCCCCAAAATTGAAAAGAAATTTTATATCAAGTATATTATTAATATCTGACTAGTATAAAGACAAGTATAATTCAAAAGTTACCAGAACATTATATTTTTATTTAGGATGAGTTTTAAAATTCAGTAACCTGAGTTTTGAGCCAAACCACTTGCCACCTCCTATTTGCCAGCTTCTACTTGTGTGACCTTGATGAAGTTACTAAAATTCTGTTTTTCTGTTTCCTTGCTTGCAAAAAGAAAATAAATAACACGTGTCTCAAAGGAATGTTCAGAGAATTAGGTGCATTAATTCATGCAAAGTATTTAGAAGAAGACTTGGTGCATGGTAAATATTTAGTAAATGTTATTAAAGGGTATATTTTCATTCACCATTACAAAATTGTATATAAATCGCTGTACCCACAGCTTTCAGTTCAATTAATTAGCATCTGTCAACCCATAACGTGATGTAATTAGTATAAGCTTACTATCTTACCTTAATCTATTCTCTTGCCAGAGAAAACCTGACTGATCTCAAAATGTAAGCTAAAATGTACAAAGTGGGGATATATGAAAATTTTTACTGCAAAAATTAAAATGTGTACTTAAAAAAAATATTAGAACTTCCCTGATCTGCCGTTTAGTGAGAGAGAAAAAGCTTCTGTATTTTCTCATTAAATTAGCTTTAGTTGGAATTGAAGAAATTGTGTGATCATCTTAAAATATTGAGGGAACAACAAGATACAATGTGCTTTCTGACAGAATTTTGATGTGTCCTTATTCCCTAAGTATTTTTCAGCGTAGGAATTGTTTCCAAAGGGTCCTTATCAAACCCTGCTACATTATACATCTTCTCAACTTACAAAGAAAACAGAAGCACCTCTGTTTATAACCCCCTTTGAAAATTCACTCTCATTTTTTCTTGCCATGCTTTCTCCAATTAATATTTCAGTGTTTTAAAAGAACTATAAATACAAATTTTAAAAAGTAGATGACATTATAATGTTTCATACTGTTATTAATTTTTAATTTAACCTTATTGATGCCCTATTTATGTCAGAGATCAAGTAGAGGAGGGGTGTAGCTTGGCAAAAAATTCTACCCAGTGGAGATAATACTTGAGTTGAGTCTTAAAAAATAAAAGGGAAAAATTTTGAGATAATATGTGAGGAAATAAACAGCTGTTAATAACGGTCAGTTTAAAGAGCAGATACATCAGTACTGCTGAGTTGTAAGGGAAAGAATGGGGCAGATATAATTTAGGAAATAAACTGTATCCAGGTCACAGGTACTCAATATGTCTTCTCAAAAAAACTTGCTCTTTCCTCTGCAAAAGACAGGGAGCCAGCTGAACTGAGGTAAGAGCAAAGGTCAGATACATGTCGTAGAGATCATTTTCTTACAAGAGCGGAGGATAGACAGGGTTTGGGGGCAAAACCATATGAACAAATAACACTTCCTACTAGCAATGGATCATGCAACACATCTTCACCAAAGGGCTGCAAAGAAAGGATTGGTTATTAAGAAGGTTTAACAGAGGCAGGAATTGGTGATTATTTGGATGTGTGGGATAAAGGGAAGGAGAAGTGAAAAAGAGTCACAGAATTTGGGCTTAGGAGACCACATGAATCCTTGTGCCACCCTCAGAGATAGGAGGCAAGTGGAGGAAAAGCACCTTATGAAAGAAAGATGAGTTCAGAGGATCAGCATATTGTATCTGAAAAATCTGTTTAAGAATCAAGTGGAAATGTCCAATAAGCAGTTGGATATTTGAGTTTAAGAGTCAGAAGGGCTGCTTGTGCTAACAGCATTACTGGATATAGATGAGTTCTTCCTAAGAGTGTGAGTGGGATATGAGAAGCAGGCGAGTGTTAAGAATATTAAAGTGGGGGCACCCGGGTGGCTCAATGGGTTAAGCCTCTGCCTTCGGCTCAGGTCATGATCTCAGGGTCCTGGGATCGAGCCCTGCATCGGGTTCTCTGTTCAGCGGGGAGCCTGCCTCCCCCTCCCCACCCCCCCCCACCTGCCTCTCTGCCTACTTGTGATCTTTCTCTCTTTGTGTCAAATAAATAAAGTCCTATAAAAAAAAAAAGAATATTAAAGTGATGGCCAGAAAAACGGAATCCAACAAAGGTAGTTGGGAAACAGTAGGTGGGAGGAAGAAAGAGACCCAAAGGAAGCAGGTGTGTTGTCACAGAAGCCAGGAGAAGAATTTCAAGAATGGAAATCGTCAATGACAATACTGCAAAGTGCTGACGAAGTGCTTATCAGATTTGCATGTTTGCTTTATGTGTATATAAGCCAAAGAGTTACCATGGAATGATGATGGTACAGCAATTTCAGGAGTAAATTGTAGCTCAGAAAATTGAATGGAATATGTGAATGGGCACTAATAGTTGAAGAAGTTTGGATAACAGAGGAAAAAAATAGGCCAGTACCTAAAGAACTAGAGGGGTATTTGGGAAGTATAGGACAGTTTAGTGTGTTATTAAGCAATGAGTTTTTAACATTGGAAGAGTTTTTAAACATTGGAAAAAGTTGAGATAATCTTGTCTAAGCAAAAATTGCACTGCACAAAGTTAAATGAGCAAGGATGACTTTTTCCAGGGCTGCCGGAAAAGGGGAGAGAAACGAGAACTCAGTCTGAGTTGTACACTGCTGAGAAAAAAAAAAAAAAAGGACAGGAAACTTTCAAAGATCTGGTGGTGGGGACCAGAGCCCATCTGATATCACGGGTTTCACTCAAAAAGGAAAGTAAACTTTCTCATATCTTTACTACAGGAAATAATTTTACAATTTGTGATAAGGTACTCTTTTTTTTTTTTTTTTTTTTTTTTTTTTTTTTAAAGATTTTATTTATTTATTTATTTGACAGAGAGAAATCACAAGTAGATGAAGAGGCAGGCAGAGAGAGACAGAGAGAAGCAGGCTCCCCGCTGAGCAGAGAGCCCGATGCGGGACTCGATCCCAGGACCCTGAGATCATGACCTGAGCCGAAGGCAGCAGCTTAAACCACTGAGCCACCCAGGCGCCCTGTGATAAGGTACTCTTAAAGTTACTCTTCTACCCTCCCACAGATACTGGAAGATGGGGCCCGTCTTCTGTGATAATTACATCCCAAAGGGATGGCTCTCGGGTTCTGGAGAAAGACATTCCTGGTCATAAACAGGCAAGATATTTTAAACAGATTTATATCCTTAAAGGGCAGAGAAAGACTTACCATTTTAAGTTTCTAAAGTTAAGTGTAAAGTCAGGAAGAAGCCTTTCTAAAGTTTAGTCAAAATGCAAGTAACATTAAGACCATTTTGGTCAAACTACAGACCAAGTCCTTGTTGAACATGAGAAGAATGAGATTGAGGTTAAGGACGGAGCTGTTGAAATTAAAAAGCAGAAAGTGCACCCATCCCCCGAACCTGGAGGTAAACTTAGGTGGATATAAGTAAGTCTATAATGGTGTGGAAGGTAGTAGAGAGATTTCAAACCCGGGGTTCTCAGTTTTCTCAACAAAGTAGGAATTCAGAGAAATAAACGGATCTTCTGAGAGTGCGGTCCAGGGTGAGGCTCACGATTAGGAAATTGGGGAAAAAAGGTTAGGAAGACGTACATGCTGGGGATAGGGAGGAGGAAGCTAACCAAACCATTGACCCTTGACATAGAGAAAAACATTTATAAGAAAGAAACACAATATGTTTCAAAAGAAGATATGCCCATGTCCCCTGCATTATGTATAAATGGTCCCTCTGGGTTTCCAAGTTGTCATTTTTTTCTTCTTTCACTGTTTAACAGAGATGAGTCTGCTACATAATTGTATTTTTTCCCTTTGTTAAGCTAATGACGTTTTCTAGTTCATCTGATTTTTAAAGTCTTTGGTGTCAAACCTACTATAAAAATTTCTTGGCAGATTGTTTCCTCTGTGTATAGAATATGAAAAAGAGACATTGAATTTTCTTACCAACTTTTCTGAACTTTGGTTATTATAGCCATGCTGGGTCTGTTCATTTCTCTGCTCCTTTTCACAGTGCATTAACGTTAAGATAACATTTAAGTCCCTGTCTAGCTGTTTTCACATTTTATTTTCTTCTATTGCCAGCCAATGAATTGTTCAACTTTCCAGTCTCTCTTTTGGGATTCTACTTTCATTGACAATAAGAGTTATTAAGATCTGTGTAGTTGATTTTTATCTTCACTTAGATCTGTTTGTATCTCTTGGGTAACCTTTTCTGTGCACAACTCCAATTACTTTATTTCTGTTCTGTCCTTTGTACCAAAATTTGATTTTGCTCATTCTTATTCCCATATAATGGATGTTTGAACTCCTTTTTATTTTCTTGTCATGGGTACTCACTGACATTTTTTAAGGTTTTTATGACCAAAGATTAAAATCTATTTGCAGGTTTTGAATATATCTTCCATTTCTGGAGAAATTTTTGTTTTTCTTTGTTTGTTTTTTTTTTTTTTAACCTTGGAAATGTTCATAACACTTATTCTTTGGAGAATGATTTTGTTCATATATAAAACTGTATTCCATACATTTGGTTACAATTTCATAGTCTCATTAAATAGATACTACAATGGTAATTTTTAAAACTTTCTTCTTTTAATTACAGGTTGTTTCATATGAGGAGGAGATTAAATCACATAATTCACAAGGTCTTTTACACCTTATAACATTCTGTATGCCATAAAAATGTTTCTAAACTTTATCTTGACATCTAGATTAAGATTCTTTCTCTGAGTTAGGCCTACAGAAGAGAGAATAAGCAATTTCCAACCAGTTATGATGTGAAGGCTCCCGAAGGTTCAAATATGTACTCCCGTTGACCTGCCTGATACTCTCTTTCCCCATAACTAGCATGAAATTCTAATTATAACTGTGATTCTTTGGATAATAAAATGTAACTTTATCTCTCTGGGCCACCAGGGGCTACATAAGTTCTTAGGTCAGGAGTGAAAGGTCCCATATAGCCATGCCTTGGAAGTAGCAACCAGAGAATGTGAGAAGGGTAGATAGAAGTTACTATAGGGGACCAACTGGGGTGACTTTTAGAGTAAGTCTGGAGTTAGTCCCACTCTTAAATTACAGATGAATATTTATTATAATGTTAAATTCAATATTCTTTAGGTTGTTAATTTAGCAACCTAATACTAGGAGGTTTGAGAACAGCTTGTCTCCTGGAGGTTAAATCCTTTCCCACTGAGAACAAAAGACAAGTATATTTAGCCCTTCTATTTAAATAACACTTGAACTAATTAATGAAAAGTTCTTTTAAATTGGCTTTACTTTTTTTTTTTTTTAACCATTCCTTTTGCTTTAACAAAACAGGAATACTTACTTACTGCAATGTAAGGAGAAACAAAGGCACTGCATTTCCCTTAGCAAATAAATGAGAGTACTAAGAAAAACAACAACAACAACAACAAAAAAACCACCAAAACCAAAACCAAAATCCAAAATCCAAAAATAAAACAAAAAATCCCCAGTCACGGAGGTGGTCAACAGCGGTGAAATTTGTATGGAAGGAAAAGAAGGAGGAGGAGGAACAGAAAGAGCAGGGCAGGGCAGGGCAGGGCAGGGCAGGGCAGGGCAGGCCAGGGGCAAGGGCAAGGCGAAGGAGAAAAGTTTCTGCAAATTGAAAGCCACAAATAATTCTACTGTGAAAGTATACATTCCTACTTAAGACATGTGGGAGATTCCAGAAAATAAGGCAGGACTCTGAAAGGTTGAAACAGTCAGTCATTGAGCTGCAGAAACAGCTCTCCTTGAAAGAGGCTCTTTTTAAAAGTAACCTACTTATTTTTCATTTTTTGAGGAAGGTAGGTGATTGCAGTAGGTAAAACAACCTTTTGGCCTGATAATCAAATTACTTAAGTAATCAAATAATTAAGCAATCAAGTATTTACATTATTAAAATCAATATTGAATTGTTAAGGCACCAGTCATGAAATACTTGTTATCCAGATCTGATTTTTAACAATAAAAAAACATGTATTGAGCCCCAGGCCGAAGGTTTATAATTTAAAATAAATAATAATAATAGCAAGGAGTTATATATTTTGATTTCTACCAAACTTTCAATATTTCTCAGTACATTCATGTGTTGTATACAAGAAAATTTGTTTGCCATAAAAACTAAGGATTGGGGTACCTGGGTAGCTTAGTTGGTTAAATGACTGACTCTTGGTTTTGGTTAAGGTCATGATCTCATGGTGCCTGGGATCCAGCACTGTCCCCACTTGGGGGAGGGGGTTCTGAGCCCAACATCGAGTCTGCTTGAAAGATTCTCTCCCTCTGCCCCTCCCGCCACACACACTCAGACACAGGCACAAGCTTGCTTGCTCTCTCAAATAAATAAAAACTTAAAAAAAAAAAACCCAAACCCTAAGGCCAAAATTGTTCATTTATGATCAAAATTAATGAAGATCAATTTTTTTCTTTTTTATATTAAAAAATGTATACATTCTAACATTTTCTTTCCCAACCCAAGAGAGTCATCTTGTTCTCACCCATAAACCCAGCTGCCATTCTAAATATGTGAGATAATAAAAATCATAATTTTAAACACATATTATTGTGTGAACTAATAATCTCTGACGACAATTTTGGTACCCATGCCACAGGCACAAAAAGATTTGTAGGCATTTCACGTGATATTTACTATCCAAATGCAAATCCTAGTGTACCCGATGCTCTCCTTATGAAGGCTGTTGCTGTTGGCTTGAATGCCACCCACAAACTGTGACCGGTCTTTAAAGTCCTCTTGCCCTTTTCCAGGGAAATACAGATGCTTACCAAGGTGCTCATCTTAACTAGACATGATATTTTAAAGTCAGTGCCTAGGAAGAAAACTAGATCTGGATGAAATTTCCCTTGAAAATAGTTTATAAAGTGGTTAAGCTAGAGAATGGCCCAGCACATCAGTCACTTTATTCTCTCAGCTTTCTGTGAAATTATTTAAAGTTGTTTGCATGACTTTAGGAGAGATGCTGTTAAAAAAAAAAAAAAGAGAGAGAGAGTGAGAGAGAGAGTCTATTTCTTTGAACCTTAGTAACACCGCAGGTGCACAGGGAGGGAGGTGACGCCCCCACGAACGACCTAGGAAAATAGCAGCATCACGACTCCCACGTCACCTTGACTTTGGGTGGACACTGATCAAAAATAATCCATGCTTCTGAAACGCACGCCTCCTTGTTCTCTCTCTTTCCTTCCCCTCACATCCCAATACCAGCGCTTGGGTTTTTGTCATTTAAATTTTCATGTGACATTCCCTGGGCTGGACCTCCGTGTGCCCTTAACAGCTATGAGTTCAGAGACAAGACATTTTAAAAATTAGCTTTAGTTGGGGATCCTCTTCCTCTCACGGGTGACACACTCTCTTGGCTCGGAAAGGCGTCGTCTGTCTAGTCGCCTGCTCGGCTGCCGCGGTGTGCCGCAGCCCGGGGACGAGGCTGAGCCCTTTGAGGCTGTGCGGCAGCGCGATTTCATTCCATCTTCCCTGCACCTCTTTGCCTTCAACCTGTCAAGTAGCAGCCACTGACAAATCCTGCTGTCATCCTAGAAAATTCATTGTTGGCAGGAACTAAATAGCTTGCCAGCAGTGGGCCAAACACACTCTTCCGCGGCATATCTAGGCATTCTCAGGGAGAACTAATCTGCTTTGTCTCTCGGTTCCTTTTCAGAGGGTTCTATCTTAAGCCATTGGCAGCCCATGGAAATTCATACTTAAAATAATGCATGGCCGCCCATCCTCCCCACCCGAACACACAGAGGAAGAATGAATTTAAGTGGTATTGTGCCTGAAAAGATCAGAATGTGCGGTTTTTAAATTGCCGTGTGAATAAGGCATAGAGTGAAGACAGAGTCATCTTACATTTCAATTTCACTTTTCCATTTTTCTAAATGGCACTATTTCCTAGATATCTCAGTGCTAGGACAGGTGCTATTATAGTCAGCAGCAACTGGACTTGACCCATTTAGATTGCCACTTCCAGACAAGGTAATACCATGCTTCACCTGGACCCCAAACAATTGGTAATTCCAGAAAATGAAATTTTCTCTCGCATGAGGACTGCTTGATACTGCTCTTCTTGGGACTCCAGACCGGCAGCTGTGGCCCTTGCTCATGAAGATGCTCATAGACGTTCTTTCTCCCCTTAGGTGGGAAAAGACATCCCACACATGAAGGAGCCAGCACTTACGTTTGCCTAAAGAAAATATATGCTGGCCGGGATTACAATCGAGACGCGACTTGAAATTGTGATAACGACATGATCTCTAAAAATCATTCATTTCCATCCCTGGTTACTTCTATCTTTCTCATCTCTAAAATAATGCCGAACCTACAAAGAAAATAGTCTGCATAGAATAACCTGACATATCACTATTTTAAGACTTAAAAAACAGATCAAAATATGAGAGCTTTGAGGTCTGAAGAAGTGAGCACAGTAACTCCTTGTTTTTATTTAGTGTCATGTTTGAAATCTACTGTCATGCAGGTTAGTCTTTCCTACTCTGACAAAATTAACTCTGTTTTTCTTTTATCTGATTATGCTTTGAGTAAAATAAAACTTCACATTGTGTTATTCACTAGGTAATGCCATTTCATTCAGCATTGAGGTACGATATAGGAAAACACGGATGGACAAATGGAGCAGGGTAATTAGAGCATTTCACCTAGGTTTCTACTACAAAAACCCCAGAATGATAGAACTCCGTAAGTCCTATGATTTGCTTAAATTTTACTCTTCCGAGGAGTCTATTATAAAAGCAACTGATCTGATGAGACCACTTCAGTTTTGAAAAGAAAAAGAAATAGAAATGTCTAGTTCAGACAATGGTGTTTGTAGTCATCACAAGCACCAGGCAATAAGGGAGATGAAACGCCTCCAAAATTTCAAGGTCAGAGGTCCTGACGCAGCCAGTGTCAGGAAGAAAGGAGCTGGAGGGAGTTTATGGATTCAAGTTTGACATAATAATCTTAGCAAATAGAAAAGTGATGGATTTCATTCTAATACCACACCGTTAAGTTGATCATTTACAAAATATTGACGCTAAAATAGCTGGTGAGTAAATTTCAGAAGATACGTAGTGTAATTTTTTCAATATTTTTTTTCAACAGAATCAAGAGGCCAAAGAGGGAGAATAGGTGCCTGTGTAGAAATCACTCGCATCATTAGCCGCTTTACCATCTATATTGTCTCACTTCCACATTCTCATCTTCTCATCGATTTGAGATTCTAAAAACAGTGACTTGTATAAAAAAAAGAAATTTGAAATTTCACCTTTTTAGACAAATTTATAACTGGAAAACATTAGCAAGATTTTGCTTCAAGAAGTGGATATACTTGGCTTTTTACGAGGAATGTCCTGATCAGTTTTTTAAACACCAAGTTAATGTATGACTTTCTTCATGTGGAAACAAAAGATTGGAGGCTAAAGGATAAAATGAAATATGGAAAATGGAATATCTGTAACATCTGAGTAATAAACTGTCAGATAGGAGTTTGGTGATGAAGGGCCAGATGATAATTTATTTAATAGATTATTTTCCAAAGATCAGTCTCAATCAACAATGTGAAGGAAAGTTAATTACTTTATTACTTAGCATAAAGGTGTTTTCCTAAATAGGGGATATGAGTTTGAGTTTGTTATGGTGAAAATTAAATTTGGAAAATGAAAACAACTTTGAGTTGCTTGAACTTGTAGTTCATTTTGCGGTGAAACACAGCATACATGGTAAAATAAATTATATTATCTGCCCTCTTTCTCTACGGAAGAAGACTTTCATGATCATTTCTCTGAGACTGCTGATCAGAGACCCTTAAGGTAACCATGTAAAGACATAAAGAACTCTACCCCTAAGAAACTGACCATTTACCCCTCAGAACCTACGAAGAACCTCCCATTGGCACCTGAGGGCTTCAGTGCATTTTCTGCTACTGAGGGCACTTAAGTTTGTGAAGCAAGATGCTGTACTGTTTGCACTTAGTGGTCTATAGAGCTGAAATCTTGAAAGACTTGTCAGAGAAGTGGAAGATACAATGATAACCTTTTATTCAATGCAAGAATGAAAATGAAAGACAACAGCATTTAAGTATTTTATTTGTAACATAACTATTCTGTATATAATTATATTAGATAATGCTTAGGAAAGACTAAAGAATCCAATACTTGTATTTTGGCAAAACAACCTTATTGCTAAGGGACAAAAATAATTTTTTCTCTTTATGAATTTTGAAAAATAAATGCTCTCCTTCACAATAACATATACATCATTTTCTCGTAGCCGTGACATGCATACATTCCTCTTGGATAATATATGGGAGATATAGTTGAGTGGGAACAAAAAGAGTCCATTTATGTTTTGAAAATGATTGATGAAAATGATAATTCAAAGGAAAAAAATGAGTAACCAATGTTTCTGCTTCTCACCTTTTCATATTCCTGAATTGAAGGATTTAGTTCGTGAACATTTATCATTTGAGCACATCACTCCTCTGCTTAAGTGCAATTTTCTCTTCCACAGGGCTAATGTGAATTAGTAGACCAACTGCTGGGATAAACTGGCTAAAGTCAGCCAGCAAAATCTTCTAAATTGGAGAGGCAGTGTGGAATTTGCTGATGCTGCCATAATTAAAGTTAGATCAGAAGAAGGTGTATGCTAAAAATGTGCACTAGAAGAGAGAATGCATCTTTTCCCGGAAACAAGAGGCTGTGTGTGCCTTTGGTTTATTGCTTAAATCCACAGTATGAATTTTCAGAAATTCCACTTCACCTCTCTACCACTGTCGAGGTATTTGACCTGTGCATTTGTATTCTCCATCATTAACGGGTCGGGTTTTTTTTTTTTTTTTTTAAGATTTTATTTATTTATTTTACAAAGATCACAAGTAGTCAAAGAGGCAGGCGGGGTGGGAAGGAAGCAGGCTCCCTGCTGAGCAGAGAGCCCGATGCGGGGCTCAATCCCAGGACCCTGAGATCATGACCTGAGCCGAAGACAGAGGCTTATCCACTGAGCCACCCAGGTGCCCCATTAACGGGTCCTTTTGAAAGACAGCTAATCACCGCTATACATGTGCCAGAATATCTTCCCCCTCCTTGGTATGGATGGTGGGAAAGCTTATATTTTTATTTGTTAAAGTTACTTCACTGTAATATTATAATGATTCACAATGAGAGACTGAATAAACTAATGGACAAATAACATAGGGTAATAGAGCCCTGAACCAAAACTCCATAGCAAATAGTCCAAAAAGCCAAACAACGACTTCTGCTGCAATCAGCCTAGAATGGTTGGGACATGGTCAATGACCGCCAGCTTCCATGATTTTTGCCCTTGGTTCTGTCTTAGGATCCACTACAGAATGCCAATATGGTCCTCAAATCAATTACGTAAGATGCTCCATTTCTAGTTAATTTGCCCCCAGCTTCACCATGCCAATAGCCTCTAATCAGAGCACACCTGGACTCTTCATTGTATATACTATAAAGCCTTCCCACTCCACTGCTTGCCTTTGCGTTGTTGCCAAATACTCGTGATGGTGGCTGACTCTGAGTAAATAGCCTCTCTCTGTTCTCATTTTGGCAGTCTTCATTTCAACAGCACCATAAAGCATTGCTGGCCAAAAAACATTATTTGTACTACAAAATATCTGATACACTAAGATATTTGCTTCATTTGAACTGTTATTTTTAAGGGGTAGAAAGGCAAGATTTTAAGGATTCAGATTTTAAGGACCTTGATGAGATCTTTACTATACATTCCCCTTAATAATTCAACTGGTATTTGCTACCAATTAATTGTCAGCCATTGAGATGTATGTTGGATACTCCAACAAAGATAAATGAATCAGTCCCTGTTCTAGAGATTAGTTGTGAGTTGTGGGAAAATATAAATAAGTGAACAAATAATCTAATATAGCCTTATACATACACATATACCATATGCTAAGAAGAAAGTGTGAGGAGAAAACCTAACTCTACTAGTAGGGAATGAAAGGATTGGGAAGAATGATTAAGCTATAAAATAATCTTCTGAGGTATGATCATCATAGTTCAGAAATTGCCACAAAACATCAACTACAAAAGAACTTTTTAGAGTTTCTCTTTATGTAGTGTAGACGTAAGATTTTTTTGAGTTTTAGTTAGGGTTCTCCAGAGAAACAGAACCAATAATGTATGTGTGTGTGTGTGTGTGTGTGTGTGTGTGTGTGTGTGTGTTTAGACAGAGTGAGAGAGAGAGAGATGAAAGACAGAGATATATTATAACAAATTGGTTCATGCAATCACGGAGGTTGCAAATCCCAAGATCAGTGGTTGTTGTTATCGGACTGAAGACCCATGACAGCTGATTGTATAATTCCAGTGTGAATGTTGCTAAGCTTAAGACCCAGAGGGGTCATTGTTTTAGTCCAAGTCTGAAGGCAGAGAAAAAAAAAAATCAATATTCCAGATCAAAAGCAACCAGGCAGGAAGAATACCTTCTTATTGGAAATGGTTAGCATTTTGATCTATTCAGATCTTCAGACGGTTAGAAGAGGTCCACACATAATAGGGAAGACAATCTACTTTACAATCTACTTATCAATACATCTAGAGTAAAGTTGCTACTTCTTTCTTTCTAAATCCAGTAAGCATCATGGCATCAATGTCATGAACCAGTGTGATATCCTGTGGAAAGAAAAGGCTAGCAAGATCCCTGTAAACTAAACTATGACACAGAGTTAGAGAGCTGATATACTTCTAGGCTGGGATCATGAAGATGTTTTGCTGACCCTGCCAGATTAAAGCAACCTGTGTCTGGTGGCCTTTATTAACAGGGCTGGAGGAAAGAAAAAAAAAAAGAAAGAAAGAAAGAAAGCAAGCAAAAAAAAAGCCAGATCAATAGCTGCATACCAGGTAAAAGGGGATGTGTTAATTTGCTCCAACAATGAAACCACCTGCACCTGCAGTTGAAGTCTCAACCTGAGTAGTTTACAATAATCCATTGTCATTCTCCAAGATCCATCTGTCCTGGGCACAGGCCAAATACGGAAGTTGAATGGGGATGCAGGAGGTGCCATCCCTGCATCTTTCAAATCTTTACTGGAAGCACCAATCTCTGCAATCCCTCCATAAATCCAGTATTTTGTTTATTCTTTTCCTAGACAGAGGCAGTTCTAGTGGCTTCCACTTGGTCTTTTCTACCAGAGTAGACTTTACTTGACTCATCAGAGAACCAACATGGAGATTGTGCCAGCCGCTGAGTTAGTCTCTTCCAACTGTGTATTCCAAAACTGAGAAAAATGATTATTGAATGGGTTGAGGGACACACTGGACCCACTGTACAATGGGGCTGATCAAAATTCTATTGATCATTTGCACTCCATAAACCCCTACTCTACTGAAGAACCATCAGGTCTACGGCCATACCACCCTGAACGCGCCCGATCTCGTCTGAAGAACCATCAGGATGTTTTGGTTCTTCTGGAATCAGTGTCCAGTATTCCCCAAAAGTTTTAATGATTTTCATTTTCCCAATGTACCCTGGTAAAAGGCCATAGGGGAAGGTGGGGAGAAAGATTCACAGTATACATTTTTGGCAATTCCCCTCTTCAAGGGGACCAAAACATCCCATCATTCAAGGGATTTGGGGTTTGTAAACTAGCTCAAATTTGAAAATTAATTGAAGGACCATGACTCTCTTTTTATGACTTATGTTGAACTTTTGTTCATTTGACTTAGAACTGTTCTGCTTATACAGATCAAATAAGAATTTAGTAGGCTTCCTATCTATTTTACTTCTAGAACACCATGATGAACTAGCCAAAGCCACAGGTCTACACAAGTCAGACTATGCTGATTGCTACTTTAACTCTGCTGTCTATAACAGTATCCATGCCCACCTTGCCTTTGGTGGTTGAGGGCTGCCACTTGGCCCCTCTTACCCTGGATCCAATTATTCCAGTTGCATTTAGATTTCCCAATTCAGAGACCATAGTTTTCTCTGTGAGGTTTGTTACAGAGAAGAAAAATCACAGGACTCTCTAAGGATTCTGGGGCTTCCCTCACAAATTGTTGCTCACAGTGGGTTAAAGCCATGTTTTATGGACCCTCCAGTGTAGGTGATAGGTCTTACATGACAAATCCACTCTACCATTCCAGTCTCCCTAAGCTTTTGAATCCCTTTCTCTCCATTACACTGACACAGGTTGGGGATGTCCCACTCACTTATTGAAGACTATATTTTGGTCTATGTTTTAATCAGCCAAAGTGCCATAGTCTTTTAAAACTCTCTGAGCTGTTCTATTAAACACAGAATCCTTGCTTAGTGGGCTCATATCAGTAAATTTGGCCTGATTCAACTTTATGTTTGTCCCACCATTATCCCACACCTTTAACATTCATTCCCACACGGGCTTCCTGGATTTCTGTCTGTGTAAATTAGAACACTCAAGTAGTTCTTTATGTTGCACATCTTTATGTTGCACATCTATAGTTTACACTTTGTACCTCTCCTTTAGGAGCCTGCTGGGACTTGAGTCTAGTTATAGGCATAAAAGCAAAGAAGGGGTAATGGGATGGGTCCTAAAAAGAATCAGTCTTGTCTTGCATGGCAACTGTCTCAGAAGAGGGCCAATACAATGTTTTGGGTTTTTCTTTTTATTCTTTTTTTTTTTTTTTTCAAACAATGTAGTACTTATTCCTTCAGATGGGAGTGGAGAGATTGCCTCCCTTAAAAATGAAGAAGCCACTTCCATTGGCAAAGAAGACTGATCAGCATTTAGGGGCTCGATGTTCCCAGCTTCACCAGGATCTTCTTCATGTTTCCATTCCAATCCTCAGGACCCTATCCCTTCATATTTAGTGCCTTCAATAAGCAATAGACACCCTACAAGGCTAGGAGTTCAAATTGTGCTATAATTCAGCCACTCACAGGATGGGATGTTTTCATTTGATTTTTAGCGATCTCAGCCTTAGGCTACTGGAAATAAGGATTTCCTTTAAGGCACTTATAGAAGCTTTTAGGTCATTTATGCAGTGCTTGAGCTGGAAATTCAAATTCCTCAGTTTCTCATTTTTTCCCCCGACTTTATCCAGCAACATTAGGAAGAATCAGCCATTCTCATCATTTCTGTTAGCTTGAGAAAAATATTCAAAAGTATCATACACACAGACATACAGATCCTTGCTTTTTATAAGTGGCTGATTAGAAGTATCCAATGGAAATATCTTGTGTGTCCCTATTGCCAGAATACAACTATCAGTGCTCTCTTTGCTATTGGAAATTGAGTCATTAGTATCTTTAAATCTAATTATATTAGAAATCCAGTTCCAAAAACAACAGAAGCAATTCTGTTCTTTTAAAACCAGTCTCAGTATCAAAATCTGTATTGATCAGTGTTCTCCAGAGAAACTGTGTGTGTATATGTGTGTATCTCCAACCAGAGATCCAGAAGACCCAGAAGAATCAGTGGACATTTTCAGTCCATGTCTGAAGGCGTGAGAACCAAGAAAATTCACAGTTCCATCTTAAAGGCTGGTAGACTCAAGACTCAGAGTTGAGTGTCAGAGTCTCAACACTCAAAGTCAAAGTTTCAGTTTGGCAATATATCTGAAGGTAGGATAAAAATCTATGTCACAGCTCAAGGGCAGTCAGGCGAGAGAACTTTTCTTAGTTAGGTGAGAGTCAGTCCTTTGATTTATTCATGACTTCAACTGATTGAATAAGGCTCACCATGTTAGGGAGAGCAATCTGCTTTAGTCTATTTACTAATATGTTAAACCAAAAACACTCTCCTAGAAACAACCAGAGTAATAGTTGACCAAATATCTGGGCACCCTGTTTCCAAGTTAAGTTGACATATAAAATTAATCATCAGAGTTATTTCAAGAAGAATATTCCATACAGGGTTTTTAAAAACATAAATAAAATAAGGAAAATGTGGACAAACAAGAACTCTTTAAAAGTTGATTATATTTGTATGTGCTAAGCCTACAACAATGTTAATGAATTCTAATGAGTTACTACTATACCACTTGGATATATTGCTATTGGAGAAAACTTGGCCAAAATAATAATAATAATATTTTTTGAAAGTAGAACACATTTTTGGTAGAAGAAAAACCTGTATACTTCTCTAAATGTAAACAGTATTGGTGTTACTCATAAAATAGCTAAATAGTTTTCCATGTGGAGACAAAATACACATTAGCATTAATGAGCATCTGGGACTTTTAAATACTAAATCTGATGTGGAAATTTCCTATAAATGGTCAAATGTGTGGCTGGAAGGTGGTTGGATAAATTTTGGATGTCCTGGATTAAACACAGCCAAAAAAAAAAAAAAAGTTCTCTTTAAGTGAGATTCTAAGAACCTTTAGTATTTAAATTAGCATTGTGACTCTTCAAGAGGGATATATAATATGTATCTATTTCCAACTATATTGGTCCACACACTCTGTCCTAGAGCATTTCACAGATTAGTGTTCTGCGAAACACACTTTGGGAAATTCTTCTCTTGAGTATTATAAGTTTGAAATGTTTCTAATGTTCTTTTCAATTTAAAAGAATAAAAATATCTCTTTATATTACAAAACTGTTATAATAATATCTTATATAAGCACAGCACTAATTAGTTTCAAAGTTTTTTCACCACAATTATAGCATTTTAGTTTTACAAGATTTTTGTAAGGCAGGTATAATGATCTTCATCACATGAACAAGAAATTAGGACAGACATTACTTAAGAGACTTGTTCAAGGTCACATAGCTAGTTAGTAACAGAACTTGGGTTAGAATTCCTCTTTTTAAGATGTTTCTACAGCATTTATTCATTAATGTCTATTCATACTTGACTTATATATAGATTGGTTATTTCTACAGTCTCAATAAGAGAATTACTTTTAACCGTATAAGACTGGGTTTCAGTACCAGTTCTTCTACAGGCTATGTGACCTTGGTCAAGTTTTTTGGGCATTTGGGCCTCAGTTTCCTTATAAGTCATTGGGAATTAGAAATAATTCCATAATACCTTTTCCAAAACCCTGGCAGCCATATGTATTTCTCAGTTTGTATTGTATGGTAGTGAGGTAATTCACTCATATTCCATATACTCTATAACAACCACAACAGTACTCATAATAAAAGATATTTTTTAGTTAAACATATAAATATGCACACTGAATGGGTTTAGTTAAAGACTATCAACCTCAAATCAGTTCATCTGAGAAGTACACCACCATGAATTTTGTCATAAAATAAATGAAAATAGCTTTCAGTTTTCAGAGGCTGGACAAGTCAGTCCGGATTGCTGTAACAAAGTACCATAGATTGGTTGGATTATAAACAATAGAAGCTTATTTCTCACAGTTCTGATGGCAGGAAGTTCAAGCTCAGGGTACCACCATGGTAGGGTTCTGGTGAGAGCCCTCTACTGGATTGCAGAAGGCTGACTTTCATACTCACATGATGGAGAACAGAGAGAAACAGCAACTACTCTCTGATTCTTATAAGGGCACCAATCCCTCCATGAGGCCTCTAGTGTCATGACCTCATCGAATTATAGTTATCTCCCAAAGGTCTCATCTCCTAGTATCACATTGATTGTGGGGTGGAGGTTGGGGGGTGTGAGCATTCCAACATATAAATGTTGAAAGGACACAAACATTCAATCCATAATACAATGTTCTTGGATATATAGAACTGTGATAACAGATAAGAAGGTTTTTGTACTTCAATATCTCAGGATTTTTGTGAAAATAAAGATACACATGTTAGAACACATAAAACAGTGCCTGGCACACAATGAAAACACAGTAAATGCCAGATATTGATATTATTATATTATTATGACTATTAAACAAAATTATAGTCTTCAAATTCTTTACAATTATGTTCATTAAAAAACACCCTGCGAATGCATGAAATTTAAGAACGGGCAAAAATATAAAACATTATATTTTCTGAGCTGTTCTTGGATGTCCAGAAATACACACACATTTGTGTGTGTGTGTGGTAATGAAAGGTAAACAGAAATCATAATGAATGTGAGCCTCAAGTGGATGATAACTTTCAAAGTGATGACAAAATACTGACTTAACCTCAAAAGAAACTTAAATAATATCTTTGACCTTTCTCCATTGTAAGCAACTAGAGAACACTCTTAGTCATCTGTGCATCCAAGTGCAGCCTCTGGCAAAGAGAAAGGCCAGATACCTATTTATTGCATAAACAGATTGAGGAGGAATGAATTCTCACTATCTGTGCAAAGCTTATAGGTGTTCATATTATAGATATTAGTACTTATTTTTCTTATAGAATTGAGTCCTAGGATTATGCATCCTTCTTAGGACAACATAATGGAAATTTACTCCTAAAATATGTGAGCTTTAAATGCTTTTATTACTAAATTGTTCATTCTCAGATAATGTCCTGGAAATCCTGAAATAGGAAGTGTCATTTACTGTCCCCACATGTGAGTTAACTCAAGTGATAAGGATCTTATGCTTCAACCAGGTATAAATATAAGTTGATACATGCGAATTAAGGAAAAATAGCAATTTGAGAATATGTTTTTAAAGATACCATTTCAAAATACTCATTAAAAGAAAACCATATTTATTTCTTAAGAATAGAATAAAAGTTTTTACTGCCAAAAGCAGAGAGAACATATGAGAAATGTTGTTCACAATTTTAATTGAAAATACATTGCTACATAGCAATAATACATACATAAAAGTGTGTGTGTGTGTGTAGATAAAAAAATGTTTTTTTTCTCTGAAATTGATAGGTATTCACCCTATTATCTACACTATTATTTTGTTTCTCTAATCAATATGAAATAGTTCTGTGACTATTTAGAAGAATAATTTTGTTACATTTATTGAAGTTTGTTTTCTGTTTGCTGATTATTTTTTCACTTGGGGTGGATTTTTATGATGCAAGAAGGTGTTTTCCTTTTTTGGTAATCAAATGCATGAGTACATGCTTTCATCATATCTTCTACTGCTCTTAAATTCAGAAAATTCTTGTCAATCATTGTTTTGATAAATATTTCATTTTTCTTAGAGTAGCAGATATCCCTTGAGTTTCATTAAGAGGTGGACACAATGTGTCACCTTTACAATTACATCCTAAATCTCACTTCGTCAGAGATTCTCCTTCCCCAGGCATTGTCAAGAATTTCAGGACCTACACAGTGTTGTATTATGGGTCCTTGGGCTCAGATCCTCTTACCAGTTGGGAAGCAGTAGTCTCAGACATAATAAGATCCCGAGAATCTAAATTCTCTTCAGTGATGTCCGCTATTCTATCTTCCCAGAAACTTTAAGATCCACGAGTCACTCTCTGCACCAAAAGTATTTGATATTTTTATCCAGAGTTTCAGAGGGCTTTCTTTTCTCACCACACAACACCACACAAATATTTAGAGTCTCTGCTAATCAAGTGTTGGGTCAGTATGAGGCACTTAATCCCCAGAGTCCTGGTAGTTGTGAATGAGGCAAGAGTTAATGGAGAGTCCGAAGGCTCCATGACCTGACACTCATCCCACTTCACCCTGACAGAGTCTTCCTTCACTCTGACTGTATTTTCTTAAGGAGCCTGTCACTTCTTCCACATTCTGGCTTTCCCTTTGCTCCCTGAGGTTTGTGAGACATGTCTCAGTATATTTAATATAAATGTGAGCCTAGAGTTTTCGCATTCTTTCTAGTTGGTGTTTTGGGGCTCCTGCAAATTGAGAAATGTGGTCACCTATAACACTATATAAAGTTTGTTTTAAATAGTGGATGTTTAGGAGGGCATGTGACATCATGAATACTGGGTATTATATAAGACTGATGAATCACTGACCGGTACCTCTGTAACCAAGAATACATTATATATGTTAATAAAAAATAAAATAGGGATGCCTAGGTGGCTCAGTCATTAGGCATCTGCCTTTGGCTCAGGTCATGATCCCGGGGTCCTGGGATTGAGCCCCGCATCGGGGTCCCTGCTCATTGGGGAGTCTGCTTTTCCCTCTCCCTCTGCCTGCCTCTGCCTACTTGTGATCTCTCTCTGTCAAATAAATAAATAAAATCATAAAAAAATAAAATAAAGATAGAAAATGAAAAGTGGATGCTTATTAAGATGTATCTCTGTTCAGAGTATATAGGGTACCTCTGATGGTGGTGGGGCAGGGAGAGGGGCGCTAGAAGTGAAGAGTGTATTCCTAACTCCTAAGCAGGATGGTCATATCTGCTTCACCCAGACATGCTGCCAACATACAGATTTTAGTTGGTTGGGTGGATGCATAAAGGAGAACTTGTTGCACGGTTCTGTCTTACTTGAGCATAGTGGAGGAATCATGTGTGAAGCTTCAGAAGTCATCCTGCATGCTGCATTTTCCAGGACTAGGCTAGGCACTTAGACTGCCATTCATTTTAACTGAGTTTTATTGCCATGGAGTTTTCAGTTGTACTCAAGAGTCTCTGTTCTCGACTTCACTGGTAATATATTAAGTCTTAGATTTCAGATCTAGGCTCATCAGAAAGTCTAATTTTGTTTGCTAAGAACTTGTTTTGTTTTAATGGTAGAAAGATCTCACCTGTCCTCTTTCCTCAACCAATCAATTTAGACCAACCAACTTTACCAATCATAATGTCTAAGCTTTTGCAGCAATGCCTTGTGTCAAATATTTTTACTGATTTTTCCCAATAAAGGCCTGCTCCCTAGAAAGCCAATAGCAAAAGATAATACTCGATTTCTGAAAGTGGAGGGATTAAAAAATAAATTGAATAAGCAGAAGAGTAAAAAATCACGACTGCTAAAATGAAGACAATTTTACTAGTTAAAGACCTCCATTTTTGACACAAGGTTTCCATTTTTGTTTAGGCTTCCAGTCAACAGAACGGTGGAGGTTGTCCTCATGGGGTGACTTGCTTGTCACAGGGTCCTTTAAAATTGTCTAACCTCCTATGTACACTTAGCTTAAGCTAAAGCGAAGATGCTCTATTGTGGCATCTGTCCAAGGGTGTATACCTGGCTCAAGCTGGGTTATTCTTAGCACCTGCTGTCCTCCTGACAAGTATGGAGGGTTCAGCAATAAGTGTCAGACCCAAGCATAATTGAAGAACACCCTCCCTGGACATTTGTGTATGGAGCAAGACAGAGAGACTGTTGTGTGATTAAAGATACTAAGAGGACTAGCAGCTACGACATCTGTACTCCATGTACCCAAGAGAAGCAGAGGAAGGAGAGAAGAGGAAAATCAACTCATAACTTTATACAGAATAAAAAAACCAAAGAGAACTACCATGGTTTCTTTCTCATGAGCTCCAAGTGTTTTAGAATCTCTTCTCTTCCAGAAAACTCTTTATATTCTGTAACCCATCAAATTGTCAAACTATCCTTCCAACACACTAGTTTTGATTTTTGTTTTAATTTAAAGTAACTTCAGTTTGTTTATGGTATTTTCATATAAAAGAGTGAGTCTTATCTAATAGAGAAGGTTAAGGGCTTTGCATGCAAAGCTATTATATTAGGGTTATTTATAAAATAAAAAAGTATAAATGAAATGTGCAGCAACAGAAGCCTAGGTAAGGAGGTCATTACAAAACTATAAAACTGAAATATGTTGCAGCCATTAAAACTGTGTTTGTAAAGATTGTGAAATAACTATTGTTTACATGAGAAACTGTTAAGTGATAAAGCAGATATGAGGTTGTTTAATCAATATTAATCACATCTATTAGTAAAGACATAGATGAGTGTTTAGGGGAACTACACAAACTTCAAGAGCAGTTGCTTGTAGGTTATGTGGGTTCACAGATAAGCATATATTTTTATATTTAGAAAAATTTAAAAATAGTGTAATCGAAATACATTCATTGGTATGCGACATAAGGTCATCTTCAATTCAGTTTCTAAGCATATTATTAGAAATTTTAAGTTAATAGAGTCAAATTACTGAGGCATTTATTTTATAAAGAAAAAGGCAGAGAATGAACATGAGTGTTATTATTCTAAGTAGTCTTTATTCTCCATGCACATCTATACAAACATACCATAGAGATATCTCTCCCAATAAATTAGATTCTTTAGTGACTTGTTCTTTAAACAAATATTAAGAAACTATGATCATTACTCCAATTGTGTTGTTTTCTTTTAATTAAGAAATAAAACCCACAATGGATAAGATAATTCTTATGCTGAAAAGGTATGTGATTCCAATTATATGCGCAAGCACTGTGTAATGAGTTGGACCCTTTATCTTTCAATTGCCTTCTAAAAAAGAGAGAGAGAGAGAGAAAGAAAATTATCTTGATTGCTAACTGCTTAGTTCAAATATTTTTACTGATTTTTCCCAATAAAGGCCTGCTCCCTAGAAAACCAATAGCAAAAGATAATACTCAATTTCTGAAAGTAGAGGGATTAAAAAATAAATTGAATAAGCAAAAGAGTAAAAAATCATGACTGCTAAAATGAAGACAATGCTACTAGTTAAAGACTTTCATTTTTGGTGCAGGCTAATGTTGCCATACATATCAAAAACCCATGTATCTTCCTTTTTCATAAGAATGCAGAATGTTTAAGTAATAAAGTTTATCAAGTTTGAAAGGGGAAATTAACATTTAAAAATAATTTTAAACTTTTCAATAATATACTACTTTCTCTCTTCACATACTTAGAGTCACCTTTGATTGTTCATAATCTATGCTCATCAACTTGAAAATCCTTTTACCATTTTTTATTTGTTTTACTGTCTATTCTACTTCGTTTAATCTTTTATTTTATCCTCAGCAAACTGTTTTCTAATTCACTTTTATAATTTTTAACAGCAGTGCAAAGAATCTTTAAGCCATTTTGTGCTGTTGCTTTGTTCTTTGCATGACTTTTCCCCTTGAACATCAGACTATCAAACTACAGCTTCTTTTTACTTGTGAAGCTACTTCCATTTTCTTTAAACTAAAGATCAAATCAAGTCAAGCATACCTATTCACCCTTATGATCTCCAAATTTAATTCAAAAGCTTTTTTTAGTGCTTGCATATAAACCAGAAATGGTAAACGATGCAATAATCCATAGATACAATCTCTTTCTTCAAGGAACATACACAGTCAAATTTCTTGTACGTAAGTGGAGATTTTTCTCCATTCAATGCATCCGTATCACTACACATTCTCTTACTCACTCCCTGTTAATCTGATTTGTTCTACTGAATTCCTTCATTTTTGAAGTTCACACTTACCCTTGAAGGGTAAATTTTCTTTACTTCTGATTTTACAATCTTACCTCAAACTCACAAGCTCTTCAGATCTAAGCTCATGTAAATGACCAATTGGAGAAATGCCTCGTGGTAAATCTACTTCATTCTAAAAGAATAAAAAGACGAAAAAGAAAAAGAAGGAAGAGGAGGAGCAGAACGAGATGGAGAAAAATGAAGGAGAAGAAATGAGAAAAGACAGGAAAACAGGCTTGTTACAAATACAGCAGTCTTTTTTTTTTTCCTCTTTTTTTTTCCTCTCTCTTCTTTTTATTTATTTTTTTTTAAGATTTTATTCATTTAATTGAAAGAGAGAGAGAACACAAGCAGGGGGAGCAGCAGAGGCAGACAGAGAAGCAGGGTTTCTGCTGAGCAGGGAGCCTGATACACGACTCCATCCTCGGAAGCTAGGATCATGAGCTGAGCTGAAGGCAGATGCTGAATGGACTGAGCCACAAAGGTGTCCTTCTTTTTCTTTTTGAAAGAGAGAGATTATGCCTGCATTGTTGGGGAAGGGGCAGAGGGAGAAGGAGAGAGAGAATCTTAAGCAGCTCCATGTCCATCTCAGAGCCAAGCACAAAGCCTGATCTCCCCACCATGAGATCATGACCTGAGCTGAAATCAAGAGTCAGAGTTAACCGTGTGAGCGAACTAGGTGCCCCCATTAGTTTCTTTAGGTACAAAAATAAACTATTTGGGGGCACAGGAGTCTGTTGCAAGCTTTTTGTACATTCAAGCCTTATATTGCCCCTCTGCTCTTATTTATAATTTCTCCCAGAACAAAGAGATAAACTTTTTACAGCTATCAAGGGGCCAATGGTAATGTTAAGGTTTCCTTGAAATTACTTATCTCTAAAAAGTAAACCAACAGCTCTTCAAAATTATTTTTAATTTACAATTAATGGATAACTGTAACTGAAAAACAGTATCATTCCATAAAAATACACTTAAGGTGCACTGACAAATTTTTCACTCTTTTTGTCCTTTCTTTCTCTTTAATGTACTAACTCATTTGGCAAATATCATTAAGAGATTTTTATCTGTGGATCACTATGCTATGCCTTTGGGATGCCAACACACTGCCCACATAAATTTCACACACATAAACATAACAGAAAATAAGAGTGCCTGTGATGATATGTGCTAAAACATGACATATTTTCACAGGATTACCACAGTCAAGTCCCTTTCCATTCTACAATTCAATGACTAGAAGAGTCAGACTACATTTTTTGAAATTATTAATCAGATCATTTCACTCTCTGTCCACTCTTTTCCTTCACCAACCTCTCTTCCAATTTCATGCCCCCAAATGGCTTTCCATTACTCTTAAGAAAAATCTCATTTTACCCTGCAAGGCACTACATAATATTGCTCAGCTTATCACTTTAGAGTTACCTCAAACCTCTCTCTTTCTTGCTCACTAACACACTGATCTCCATTCTGTTCCTTGAATGAGGCTTTTCCTGCTTCATAACCTTTGGTCTTGTTTTCTTGTTGTTATTGTTGTTGCTCTTTTTCCTTTATAAAGCTGGCTCCTCCTGCTAATGTTATTTCAACTATTGTCTCCTCCAGGAAACTGCTTCTTGATCATCAAGTATCCCTGCCCCTCCCCCACCCACACACCATCAGATACTCTCTTTCACAGAACTCTTTATTTCCTTACAACTGGTACCATGGCTCGTAATTACCTATTTAAGGGTTTATTGTTTGTTCCCCCTCTCACCCTTAAGTAATTCTGCTTATTTTTCTATAAGGATAAGAATCATTTCTGTAACTGATACTCAAAACATGTTTGTGATTAACAATTGACTATATGAGTGAATAAAATTTGACAGAGGAGTTGAATTGAGTGTGTGATGTGTGTCCCAGATGGGATAAGAGGAAGTCAGAGAAGGTTAACCACAGAAGATAGTACATGTTGAGTCAAGAAACACCAGGAGGAATTAGTTCAAAAGAATCCTGAGAAAGATCTTCTAGACCTTTATGCCCAAAGCAAAGAAATTACATGAAAAACTTTCAGGAATGAGAGAGAATCCATAGTTCAATGTGGGAAGAGGGTACGTTGCAAATTGTATAGTGGTGGGTCTTGAGTTTTCTAATATGACTCAAACAAGATAATGAAAACCCTTGTTTGCTAGGATAATTTCTTTTAAATTGTATTTTATTTACAAGGTATGTTAAGATGAAGGACTTTGTATGGGAAAGTTAATTTTATATAGATGGCTCTGATGGCACATTGAGCATGGTTTCCTACGTCTCTAATCTAAGCAACAAGATAGACAATAAATGCCATTCGTTGAGACACGAAATAAAAAGGAGATGTTCTAATGTGAGTGAAAAGGGAAGAGTTCCATGTTAGATGTTTCATTTTTTAAAAATTTTTCTATTTTACTTTTTTATTATATTCAGTTCGCCAACCCATAATGCCTCGTTAGTTTTTGATGTAGTACATGTTTCAGAGTCATATAGGAGTATAAGTGTAGGTTTCCCAAAGACAGCAATATAGAAGTCTTAGGATGGAAGCAGGAAATAGAAGTTACAGGATATGACAGTATTAGAGCTATTCACAAATATTCCACCTATCTTCCTGGGGTAAGGCAAGGCCGTGACAGTAAAATGTGATAAGCACGGATGTTTGCTACATCTGCAAAGATGTTTTGAGAGACAATATGTAACTCACCACTTCCTCTGAGTTACTATAAAGAGCCCTGGCTCCTAGCTCCTCTGTTTATTTAACTTTTATTGGTATAAGACATGGAGAGATGGGGCGCTAGCTTATTATTACAAAAAGCCCAGTATCTCCTAATTACTTAAGAAATGATCAGTTATCCACTTAGGGATGGTAATTAAAACCAAGAGAGCAGACACAATTTCTGAAGAATATATAAGAAGAGAGGTATTTTAAGAACTGAGCTTTATGCAACAGCATCCCTCGAAGAACAGATCAATCAATAAATATCCTCAAATGTCACTGAGTAGGAGCCTGTCTCTTTTTAGTAAAAATATTTTTTTCAGTAAAAAAAAAAAAAAAAAAATATATATATATATATATATATATATATATATATATATATATATACATGATTACTCTTTATATGAGCAGTGTCATATAAAAACAAAAGAAGAGGGGACTTCCAAGGGAGAGACAGAAAATGGAATTAAACACAAACTATTCAGATAAATCAAGAACTGAAAAGTGACCCTTGAGTTATGAGCTAGAATCAATGACAACCTTAAAGGAGAGGTTTTATTGGGATTGTCTGAAGGTATAATAATACAGTTTAGGACTAACCAGACGATACAAGTACCATTAAAAAGCTTTGCTGTAAAGGGTACAATGTTATATTTTTCCATTAAAAGGAATAATAATTAAAGTAATAAAAATAGTTTGAATTGATCATTAGAATTTCTTTTATTTCACCCTGTAAGTATAGCAATAGATAGAAACATTGTATGTAAGGAGATCCTATATTCAGGGCCTTAAACAGTGAGAGAAAAATGTATATAATTACAATGAAGACCAGTATAAGAGACTTTAGAACAAAGAAGAATTTTACATAAACTATTCTGCTGTAACTTACATAAATTCCATCACAAGTACAGCAAATATATTAGGAAAAAAGACTTACTTTTTGAGTGGGACTAAATTGCCTAAATATAACACGTGTGTGCATGCATCTACATACATATTATAACTATTTTGATATTGGGAAGAATAACAATGATTTGCTAAAATATATTTCATTCCATGAATCAAATTTCCCGACATTTTTAGAATGCATTAGTATCTTAATTTATGATGAAGAAAATGCATGCTCAAGGTTATTCCATAATTTCTTAAAGCTGGTTTTGTCCTACAACTTGAATTTGTCCAAAGGTAAGTCCGTGTGCATATTTTTCATAAATAAAATAAATTATCCTCTAGCTACACATAGTGGTACAGTTTCTCTTAGACAACTAAAATTTTAAAATATTGGATATCTTCAATGAGTATACATATATATGATTTGTTACCCCGAATCTACTATTTTTTTTACAGCAGAACTCCTAATAACATTTATCTATTGTAGGAATGAATATGTTCAAGGGAAAAGAAGCAAAGATTAAATAGTTCTGCCTCAATAGTTGTTTGAGATGATAAATTTATAGATATAATTAGATGGATAATTTTCTGAGCCTCAAGAAATATTTTGTTGTCTTGATGTGCATTAGATACCATCCTGAATATCAATGGTGTTTAGAAGCTGTTTAAGTTGCTGTTAAGCTTAAAATGTAAATTTATGCAGCAATTAGAGAATTATTTGTGTAGAAATGCAGCAAATTTGAGATAATATAAAACCGCTACAAGCTTTTAGGCAGGGTGAGAACCTTACAGACTCATTATAAGCTGTCACATGAAGTGTTGTGTTGTTATGGACACTCTCTATTAATGCTGATGGGATGAGAGGCTATTTATTATCCTTGCTGAGTATATCAAGATCATCCTTTCTTAATCAGATTCCCTTCTGGTTATAATTAAAATTTGGTCTCTCCAAACTGTAAGCCACAATGTGCTATCATATAAATTAGTTCATAAATTTAAGCTATAAAAAAAGGTATTTAATTGTTTTTTTGTCACATAACACGGTTACCTAAATAACATTACATGCCCCAAAGTGTCAGCCCTGTACTATTTGGCTATGCCAACAAAGTGATCAGAAACACACACGTTAATATAAAATCTGGGTAATTATGTGCTATAAGATGTTAGAAGTTTTTCTCTAGCATTAACTCTGTAATTATACAAGCAAATCTGCAGCACAGGAAAAACCTTACCCGTGCCAATATATTCTTTAAAGCAATGCTTCTTATAGTCTGGTGTGCAGGTCAGTGGAAGACTACAAACTAACATAGTCCATAATGAGATCAATACATTATATGAAAATACATGTTTAAGAACTTTAATTGCAATATGGCATTGCCAAGACATCCAAGACTGTCATTTCTTTCCGACAGATTCATTATTTTATTTTTTTTTAAGCCTTGGTCCTTTGGTTGGGGGAGGCCAGGACAGATAATCTAAGAACAGCAAGGATACTGTTGCTGACTTTTGTGTATTTAGGCAAATGGTAAGTAAATGGTTTAATGGCAAATATGTATCTATATATAGATAGATGATAGATAGATAGATAGATAGATGACACTTAATTTTTCAGCCATGGAAAATCTTCAGTGTATAGACACTAATTTTTAGATGACCTTGAAGAAATTAATCACATAATTTCACTGTTGAAATTCTAGGTTATTTGGATTATTGGATCCAATCTCTTTTTTTCTTATTTCTCTATTCTTTTTTTCTTCCTCTCTTTTCTTTTTTCTTTTCTTTGTTTTTTTTTTTTTTTTCTTTTTCTGAACAACCTAAATAACTATCAAGTGGGCTCCAGCCATTTGGCTTCCAATGGATATCTGTAGCTCATATTCATTAGTAATTTTATTTAACATTGAAATAAGCTCTTTTATGTAATGAATCTAATAACATGCTTAATATTTCAGCTGGATTCCACACTGACTGCAACTTGTTCTGAGTTCTAAAGCCACTTCTAGCAGTTGGTGGTGCCTGGGACTGCTTCACAGAAAACACTGTAACTGACTTTTTTAAAAAGATTTTATCTATTTATTTGAGAGAGAGACCGAGAGAGGTAGAGCGAGGGAGAAGAGCAGAGAGAGAGAAGCAGACTCCTCGCTGGATGCAGAGCTCCATCCCAGGACCCTGGGATCATGACCTGAGCCAAAGGCAGATGCTTAACTAACTGAGCCACCCAGATGCCCCTTAACTGACATTTACAGATGATCTTGCAGAGGTTTAACTAGGGAAGAACTTTCCTTGTATATCGATGCTTCTCCAACCTCCTCTATAACACAGAAGATCGTACAATTGTGGCTTTGCTCAGAAAATACCCATATTCGAAAACAACAAAATCTAAAACCTTCATCTATGGCCACTGATCCTCTTACCATCTTTCAGAAATGCAGCCTCTTACCAAAGCTTTGGTATTATTGTTGAGTGGTCCTATTAATTTTGACTTTAGGCAGATTTGCTTATTCATTAATCAGTTTTTCCTTTTCAGAAAAACCGATCATTGATAGTCATGAAAAATATATCTTGAGGAATCTGGTAATCCCAAAATTTATGAGAACCACTAAAACATGTATCTTTCTCACCACCAATGTAGAAAGATCTATCATGTGCATAATCTTAACCTGACAATTTGTGAAGCAAGATGCTTTTTCCCATTCTGCCATGAAAATGTTATGAAATAAAGAAAAGAGTTGTACCACAATTAAATTTGGTGAGTGCTGTGAAGTGTGTAAACCTGGTGATTCACAGACCTGTTCCCCTGGGGATAAAAATATATGTTTATAAAAAATAAAAAATTAAAAAAAAATTTATCTCCATTAAACTATATATACATGAAAAAGTGGGTTTTCTCCTTAATTTTTAATATAATGGGATTGGAAGAGCCAAAGTAATCAAAATGCCTGCTCTATTTCCACAAAGACAAATCTTGGTTGTTTTCAACCCTGCTTTCTGCTTCTCCTTGAATATACATCTTTTCCAAGGCATTTTCTTCTATTATATACCAGATTCATCTGCGCTGAACATTTGCTCTAACATGTAATATTTCACCTCCAAAATTTTTGTTTTAAATTCTCAAGAGAAACTCCTTCTTTAATAACATGGTTATCAAATGCAGACTCTTCTATTAAGTTCACATTATGTAAAAAAATAAAAAGAAGAAGAAGAAGAAGAAGAAGTCCTTTTTTAAAAATTCTTGAACCTAGCATTGTAATGGTGTAGGTCAGTTCTTTTGGCATAATGCTGTCTTCACAGCTTCCTACTTCATGGAAATATTTATGCAGGCATATTTCTCTCAAAATCATACTTTCTTGCAGTGTGACATTTATCTTATACATATCTTCATACGAGGTCAACCACCTTTCAATTTCTGACTGAAGTTGGATCTCTCACTTGGTAAGAAAGTTTTTTCATTAACTGGAGAAGTTATTGAAATGGTTTTATTAATTGCTTTTCCTTTGTGCTTTGAGTGAAAGATGAAATTATGCTCATAATATATTTTAGCTACAGTTCATTTTGACATTCCCCAGTTTAATTTTTGCACCACTATCGAGTTATTCTATCTTTGTTTTGTTTGGTTTTTAAATGTTATCATCTAAACACCCACATTTCATGACTGGAAGGCTTGAATCTACCTTAAACTATCCCCAGCTTCTTGTCAGACACAAATGAGATATGTTCATCTCTAAATGCTAGCTTGATATAAAGTTAAAGTTTGAATAGTCTACTTCCACCGCTTCGTGTCATCCTGACGTTTTGAAAATGTAGCTTGACCTTCACATTCTATTTCTTGGGGAGGATGTTCTTATTGGTTCAAATGTCTGCAGAGCTGCAGAGAATCATGAAAACTGAGTCTCAAAGTCACAATACTAGTGCTCAGGCATGGTCTCCCAAAGCACAGCACGGACACAAGTTCCCTCTTTCTTAAAGGTGGATTTCTCTTGGTAGTTAGTTATGTAGATGATACATAGATAGATAAATAGAAAGAGAGGTAGAAATTATATATAATATATATTATTGCTTTTATATTATTTATTATAAATTATATAAATATATATGATAAAAGATATATGTATCTTTTTCTTATAGACTATGTATAATTAATATTATAATGTGTGTATTTCTCTCTTTTTTTTTTTTTAAGATTTTATCCATTTACTTGACAGAGAGAGATCACAAGTGGGCAGAGAGGCAGGCAGAGAGAGAGAGGAGGAAGCAGGCTCCCTGCTGAGCAGAGAGCCCGATGTGGGACTCAATCCCAGGACCCTGAGATCATGACCTGAGCCGAAGGCAGCTGCTTAACCCACTGAGCCACCCAGGCGCCCTGTATTTCTCTCTTTTCCTTTTCAAACTTAGCTGTTCTCTCTTCTAGAAAAAGCCCTACCCCTGTGAACTCTTATGTTCGTGTTCTGAGCTCTGATTTTAGCCCATACAACCCTTTTCCTAGGTAAAAGGTAATTTTCTATTTCAGTGAATTCCTTGCTTGACTCTGCCAGTAAACCCTCAGTGGGCCCATCCTGGTTCACTTTGACAGCTCTATATAACTTCAGATGTCAGGAAGCAGGGCTTGGGGAAAGATTTTTCCCTCTAAGATTTTGCTGATGTCCTTTCTGTGACCAGCTCTGTGAAGAAGAGTACTCAGAAATGTGGAGCAAATAAAAAGGAAAGCAAGAGATGGTCTGGGGAGTAGGGGTCAGGAGGCCAGATTAAGAAAGACTAAATAATATATTTGGAAGATAATGATAACATAAGTGTGCTTGGAACATTTGTATAGAGATATATGTGGAGAGAATTTCAAAGAATAAGATAGACATGAGAGAGTGATGACTCTGAAATGTGGTACAATAAATTGAACCTGCTGTTACCAGAGCCCTTGGTCAGAAGAAAGTTCTTGGGGTTAGAGAGAGCTGATTTGTCCATTGCTTTAATCATTGTGTGTTCACATGATGGAGTCTTAATGAGGGTACAGTGGAGACAGATGTGCCCTTCATGAAAAATACTTATAGAGTTATTATTTTGCAGGATATAAGGCGAAAGCAAGGTGTGTGTATATATGTGTGTGTGTGTGTGTGTGTGTGTGTGTGCACCAATTTGATGGAGTTACTAGAAAAAATATGCTTCTGGGGTTGTTTTTAAATTTTTAATCAAATCTGTGAAAATGCAAACCCAATACCCTCTCTTCTTATCAACACCCATTCCACTCATTGCCTCCTTGACCAACTCTATGTAGGCAGAAGCAAGAGAGATGGAGATCAGATATGCCTCCCTATGGAATCACTCTAAACCAAGCAGTTGAGGAAACCATTGGCATTTCAAGGGATCCTCAGGCTTCAGCATTTGTAAAATCCCAGAATGAATTGGGAGAGGGAAGAATGAGTGGTGGTGGGTAGTGATGGTTAAGCAAATGATTTTCTTTTTCTTTTTTTTTTTTTTATAAGATTTTATTTATTTATTTGACAGACAGAGATCACAAGTAGGCAGAGAGGCAGGCAGAGAGAGAGGAAAGAGGCTCCCTGCTGAGCAGAGAGCCCGATGTGGGGCTCAATCCCAGGACCCTGAGATCATGACCTGAGCCAAAGGCAGAGGCTTAACCCACTGAGCCACCCAGGCACCCCAAGCAAATGATTTTCATCTACTTTCCTGCCCAATGGATAAGCAGCTTTGGGACAATTATCACTTTTTAACAAAGTGTTGAATAAAATTTTATCAGGGTCCAGAGAGTGTTAGGAATTGAGACATACCTCCATATGTCTACTCCAAAACCAGTCAATGGTAGAGGGAATGAGATTGCAATAAACATATCTCTGAGGTCAGGGAAGCTTTCCTTGAGATGTGTGGCTATGTGGATGAGGGCAGATATCTGAATAACATCAGAACTTTAGAAAAATGGAATTGGGGAGCGATCTTCACTAAGAAAACATCAAGGGCATGCTCCTGAGTCAATAAGCTTATTTGTACTTTATAAATGAGAAAGCCAGGTTTGGTTGGGTTGATTAAATTGGCAAAAATCTCAGAATCCCAGTAGGAAGAGTCAAAATACAAACTAGTTTTGTCAGACTGGAAAACCTCAACTAGCTTCATTGCCAGTGAGAATGATACTTTGATTTTTTTAAAGATTTTATTTATTTATTTTAGAGATAGAGAAAGCATGAGTGGGGGTCGGAGCAGAGGGAGAGAGACAAGCAGACTCTGAGCTGAGCACAGAGCCCAACTCGGGGCTCAATCCCAGAACCCTGAGATCATGACCTGAGCCAAAACCAAGAGGTAGAAACTTAACCGACTGAGCCACCCAGGCGCCCCAGAATGCTTTTAAAGAGAACAATAGAGTATATGACTAAATAAATTATATTCCAATCCTGCATGTTGCCTTTGAAGAATGGGACTTTGTACCTGAAGTTTGGAAGAAGGTAGAAAAGTACTGACATTTGCTATTTTCTTCAAGGGAGAGACAGAGTAATAAAACTGATAGAATTAGAATCTCAGAAACTACAGGTGATTTTAAAACAACTAGAGATGTGTTATCTAAAAATTTACTATCCAGATTCTAGGCAAGAAGAGAAAAGCTCTGGAAAATGGTTTGAAACTACCCTCCTGCTCTTTCCTGAGTAAGATCACCTTTTTTTGTTGTTGTTGTTCATTGTTTATTTGATTATTTAATTCATTACACATGCTTTTAAATCAGAAAGAACATTTCACAAGAGCACCTGCCATCAAGGTTAGGCAACACGTGGGGGCTTCTTCAGAGGACGGTCCCAACTCCTGTCACATGCCCCTCCTTCTTCTTGTGTTTATCATTCCATTTCTTTTCTTTTCTTTTTTTTTTTAAGGATCTAATTTTATTTTTTTTCAGTGTTCCAAGATATATTGTTTATGCACCACACCCAGTGCTCCAGGTAATATGTGCCCTCCTTAATGCTCACCACCAGGCTCACCCAACCCCTCTCCCCAAACCCTCAGTTTGTTTCTCAGAACACCTTTTATACAGTTTTTTAAATGGTCATTGTTCTTGGCCTACAGATGTCAATGCATAACAAAAGGAAATGTTTCTATAAAACTACTCATTGGATGATTGTTTATTCTCCAAACTTGGGTTGCTTGGCTCTGCGCCGAGTACAAAAGCTGAAATCATCCCTTCATTTATATAGAGATTCTTTATCCTAGCATAACTTTTTAAATTTGTTGTGTTAGAAAGAATGCTATCTTAGTCCATTTGGGCTGCCATAGCAATATCTTATAGAGTGAATAGCTTATAAGCAACAAGAAATTATTTCTCACAGTTCTGGAAGCCGCAAAGTTCAAGACCAAGGCACTGGAGACTTGGTGTCTGGTGACAGCCCATTTCCATATACATTGTCATTTTTCCACTGAAACTTCACATGGCTGAAGGGACAGGGGAGTTTTCTTCAGCCCCTTTCTTAAGAGCATTAATCCCACCATGACCTCATCATCTGCCCAAGTCTCCACTGTCTAACACCAACACTATGAGGGTTAGGGTTTCAACATATGAATCAGGGGAGGGAGGAATCCACAAATGTTCTGACCATAGCTGATGCCTTCTCCTATGAAGGTAACACATGTTTGGGATGCAGTTTGTTTCCAGCATCCCCCACAAAGACAATCACGCACCAGTAGGTCCTGGAGGGGAGCTAAATAACTTCAGCTCCAAAGTTCTTGCAGTATTGCAAGTGGCAGGGAAGAGGTCTGAAAACAATTTCCTCCAAGAGCCATAAGTGGGAATTGCAAGGCACTGTATTGGTTTCTAGGAATATAGAATTAATTAGAGTGGACCTACTCATTTCTGTAGTTGTATGGGGAGCTTGCATGGGTGAAACAATTGAATGATTGTAATGTAGTGTGGTATGAATGGTGTAAGAGAACAGAGGAGGAATTCATGGCTCAACACTAAAAAGGAAATATCTATGTGAAATCCTTCTGGGAAGAAATATTTGGATGGAGTTTAAAAGAAATCGGGCTGATGAAAAGGGAATGAATACTCCAGCCAGTGTTAGAACACGAGCGTCAGCACAGGGAGTGTCTGGGAGGCATGGCAGGTAGCTCGGCATTTCAACAGTTATTTTTTGGAACACGGAGGATCAGAGTTTCGAGATATTGGCTGGGTCCACATTCCAAAGAACCCTCAGTGCCAAGTTAAAGAATTTGATATTATCTTTTTATAACTGGAGAACATGATCAAATTTGCATTCTTGAAGACAATTTTAGTAACACTGCTGAGAATGAGTTGTAGGGAGATTATGATCTAAGGCAGGGGAAGCAAGTATGAATTTATGCAGCTTTTTAAGTGAGACATGGTGAAGATCTGAATGAAATCAGCAAAGAGAGGAAATAAAGAGGAGGGAGTGATTAATTGGATATTGGATATAAGGGAAGAGTCAGAGATATATTCAGTTTCCTGCTTTGGGAACTTGGGGAGGTAGTAATGCCAGTCACCAATAATGAAAATAGAGGTGGAAGATCAAGATAAAGTAGGGAGAGGAGAAATGATGAGTTTGGTTTGGTACCTGTTGAATTTGAAGAATAAATTCACCAGGAGAAACTCAGTAAGTTCTTGGAAGTACATAACTGGAGTTTCAAAGAGAGATACCATTTGGTGGAAGTTGAGAATTCTGAAAGGGTTTGATGAGTGAGGTAGCATTGTAATTTATAAAGGAATACAGTTTCAGCCAAGCCATACAGAACAACTTTAAGGGTCAGATAGATAAAGTATCCGGAGGGGGCTCGATCACACAAAATCAACACAAAGTAGAAGGAAACGAATTGTGAAAGATTATTCTAAGACACTGTCAAAGACAGAAAACACACAAATAAAGAAACTGATTTTATTCAGACTATTTCAATAGTTAAGAGAACCCCAGATATGAAGATCAAGGTGGTTTTGCCCTAAATTTTAAGTCGAATATATAATCTTAAAGGATGTATAATCTTAAAGGAGATTACGGAGTGGGAGAATTATAATTATGAAGTACAATACCTCCAAGATCAAAGTAAAAAAAATTTAGGAAAGCGTAGATGTTTATTAGTTAGATCAATTTAATGAAGACTGAGAAAAATCTTTTCTCCAGTTAGAGAATCAACAGTGAGGCTGGAATGAATAATTTGAGAAGAACAGTGAGGATACAAGTTAGATTGCATATGATGTGTGATACCAGTGATATGTGAAAAATCAGACTCTTGTTTCTTATAAACACCTGCAATAAACTCTTGGTACAGAATACAGTAGAAAAGAAATGTACCAGAATCAAGAGAAGATGCTTCCATGTTTTATAGGCAGAAGGGAAACAGTAGGTAGAAAAGAATAGATGCAAAAACACTACTATTACAAAATTTGAATTTTCCAATTATGTAACCAAAATTTTGATATGGATTAGGAAGATTTTACACACACACACACACACACACACACACACACATATATATATATATGGAGAGAGAGAGATACATATATATAATTATAGGTGTGTTAAGATGACAAAAGTGTGGTTGAGACAATGAACAGATTTGGGGAAACAATCAGATTTATAGACTATGCACCTAAAACACTAATAACCTCTTTTAAGGAGAGTAATTGATACGTTCTTCTTATGGATCACAAGCTAGGTTAGGATTTTGGTCAATGAAATCAATGTGAGAGGATAATCTTAAGTGATAAACCATGGAAAGGCTGATCTCTGTGAGTTAGGGAGGAAGTTTAATGGTGTAGGCAAAATGTTGCAAAGTACACGTTGTGCCTCAGTCACACAGGTCTTGTTCCCCTCTAAAGTAGTAACATGTAATTGTCCCTTCATTGCTGCCTGTGGAACGCAGAGTGCTCAGAAAAGAAAAGGGCCACAAGTAACAGCCATGTAAACAGACAGTGAAAGACTCCCCAGGGTTAGAACTGATTAGTGGGAAAACCTTTGGCAAACACACTGAAATTGTGAGTGTCCCCAGAAGACTCAATTTTCAAAGTGAACTTGGAGAAATTGCACGTCTGTGGGCAGACTCTTCCATGAGTAGAAAGCTAGGATAGAAAAGAGCGTTATGTCAGCCCAGACATGGATATTTACATCAGCACCGCATCATGCAATGTACGCAGAAATAGAAATTCACACCACAGATATTATATAATAAAAGCTCTCAATTTCCAATTCCCTTCACACTAAATGATTGTGGAATTTTTATCCAAAAGTGGTCATTATAATCCTTGCCTGATTTCCTCTGGATTCTTTAAATCTTATGTTGTCCAAATTCTATTATCCATCATGTTCTGTGTGTCTTCCTTCGCTCTGTTTGCTTATTTGCTTTGCTTTGTTTTACCACAGGCTTGTCTGGGCCAGGCTATTGCATCAGGGTCTTATTAATATTGATAGAAAACCTAAGAATTGTCAAGGAAATATGTTAGGCAAATTATTTTTTTCATCTTTGATGGAAAATATGCTCATGTCCACTTATTCACTGCTCTTAGGACTACAAACAGATCGGAAAGCTCTCAGAAAGGAATTTGGTGATAAGAATATAAAACTTTAAGGAAGTCGTCCTTTTCAACAATGGATTCTGAATCCCTGTGTTCATCTTAAAGAAATGATTAGAAATTACGCAAGAAAAAAAGTGGTACAAAAAAAAAGGGGGTGGTACAAATTAAAAAATAAACATAATTTGTTACCATAGAGAAAGAAAGTCAATGTACAGACACACAAATATTGTGTATTATGAATTGGCTAGCACAATAAATGGTTCATGTTACTTGAAAAAAGGAGGAAACACTTTTATACACATACATGACCACAATTATTTTTAAAACAACAAAGTGACAAAAAAGAAAAATAAGCAAATGTAAACTATAGAAGTCTTCTTTGTAAGATTATGGACATGCTGCCATTTCTCCAACATTTATGAATTCTCCATGTTTTCCAAAATATTATTATATAAATTATTATATAATTATTATATGATTTATATAATGGATTATTATATCATTATATATAAGTTATTATATAAACAGAATATTACATAACAATAACACTAACAAGAGCATCCCTCGTTGAGCCCGGATGAGAGCACATGGAGAAAACTGAGAATTGCTATTATTGACAAGCCATTGTTGGCCTAAGCATAGGACCATCATGGTCCCTGCGGTAGCTATCACTGGAACCATACTCTTGGGCTTCTGGGCTCCAAAAAACATTGAGAGAATGCAGATATATTATGTTGGTCCATTAGCACAAGAAGTGATTACTTCCTGTGAAGCTATTAGGGCTTCTATCAGTGTCTAATTCAACTACACATAGGAAGACCCAGGAGAAATAGAGGCTAGGAAAGAGTGTTCTCTAATAGAAATGGGAGGGAAGAAATTTCTGATGCATGAGACTTGATTTAGGAAAGCCAGGCATCACATAAAGTCCAAGATACTATCTATGGTTAGATGCACTATTACTTAATATCCCACCACAGAATTTAAAATGCTGCCGATTAAACACATTACCTGTAACTTGAGATTTGTATTTCTTTCTCATCTTAAAAATATAGTGGGCTTCTTACACATCAGTTTTATTGTACATCACTCTTGGGCATGTATAAGAAGGAAAATGGAAAGCAAAATGAACTGGCTAGAATATTTCTAACATGACTTTCTGAGTTCATCTCTTTTGAATAACTTTGCAGCTCAGAGCCATTTATGTCTGTGTTTTTCACACAATATCATTAAATGAATTGGCAATGGAATTTTCTTCCAAGCTTTCCAAGTTTTGATGCTGTCATTTTTTTAATCGTACCAGAAGGTGTCAATGTGAAACACATAAATTCTTCTTGAAGTGGTTCTAAAAAGGTTTGTGGACTGAGACTCCAAGACTAATCAGGAGCCAAATTCACACATACGATAACCACTAAACCGTGGCTGTTGACTGGCTAACAGCAATTATAAGCCCCCACACGTGATACAACACATCCTAATTTCACAGAAATTAAACTGTTTTTTAAAAATGAATCTCAGCCAGGCGCCTGGATGGCTCAGTGGGTTAAGGCCACTGCCTTCAGCTCAGGTCATGATCAAGCCCCGCCTCGGGCTCTTTGCTCAGCAGGGAGCCTGCTTCCTCTCTGCCTGCCTCTCTGCCTACTTGTGATCTCTGTCTGTCAAATAAATAAATAAAACCTTTAAAAAAAAAATGAATCTCAGAATCTATGAATAGTGTTCCAAATATTGTCGTAGGCTGGTAAAGAATGTGCAGACACTGGCAGGCAGGAGTAAGGGCAGATGCCAGTTTCATAGGGGAGGCAGTTTGTAAAGGAAGTCTGAGATGTCCACTAAGGGTCACAACTACTTAACTTTCCCGAGTAGGAATAGCTGTGTTACTCTTTCCATACCCCCAGTGTTTCAAATATAGTAAACAATGAGCAGAACTGAAATCGAAGTCTCCTGATCTCTCACAAAATCTATGCTACTCTGTCATATACATAACCACTAAAAGGAATACAAAACTAATTCACATATACGTGTATATTAATTAGATATACATACCCAATAAAAGGGATAGCTTATTGGCTGTACATATACAATAACAATTAAAAGGGTAATATAGAACAACTGTATCAAACACGGGGTATACAATTAATGAAACATGATGTTAATAATTAATTAAATATTTTATAAAAAATATGTAAACCAGATGCTAACCATATCTCTTTTGGTTGCTCTAAAGACACAGGTGCTCAAAATGCAAAGTCAATGTATATATTTTACCTACCTGAAAGATGTATAACTATATATCTTCTCCCGACTTCTCTCTTCTTTCATCCTTCCCTTACTAATTAAAAAATTTGATTCTGGGGCACCTGGGTGGCTCACTGGGTTAAGCCTCTGCCTTCGGGTCAGGTCATGATCCCAGGGTTCTGGGATCGAGGCCTGCATCGGGCTCTCTGCTCAGCAGGGAGCCTGCTTCCTCCTCTCTCTCTGCCTGCCTCTCTGCCTACTTGTGATCTCTGTCAAATAAATAAATAAAATAAAATAAAAAATTTTTGATTCTTCTAAGTGTATTTCTTGCCTATTATTTTTATTTCTTGCACTCCTCTGTTTCTGGCTTGGTGGAGGGCTCTTTCTCAATCATTATGCCGTTCTTCTTATTAAGCTTGAGGCTGAAAACTTTGCTGACTCTTAAATTAGATGTTTAATTTGTTCTTTGAATTTCCTCTAGATATTGTCTCTTCTATGATCTCGATATAATGATTTCCTGTTTGTATTTTAAACATCTTCCTGAATTTGGATTTTAACACATATACTTTTATCTTTAGCTACACAATCACTACTTTGTTCTATCTCTTATTAGTCTGAAATTTCTCTTAAAATGTAATAAAATTAATGAAAATGCCTTACAAATATATTTAAGAGGTCATTCATCCCACAGGTGTAAGTCTTTTAGTATCCACCTTTTCATTTCAAGAAGTACAATTTTATAGGGAAGCGGAAAGGGTATTAAACTGCTTTGTGGCCAATAGGATTAACATAATAAGAATGGGCTAAAACTTTAAAAATCGAATGGTGATGTTCTTTTCTTTGTTAACTCCATTGATCCCTACCCATTATGCGACTCTCCTTCCAAGAAGTTGGGAGAAAAAGAACATTTGTGTAGCTATTGGGAAGACTAATAAAGCACAGTTTGTTATTCGTAATCAGGTCCTTGTTGGCTTCCAGATCTATTTCAATAGCTTGTACAATTCAGCAACCATGAGTGGTGCTAGCAGAATATTTAATAAAGAAGGTTATGTTTGGAATGCGCTGTATTTTCCTTCTTCCTGACAACATAAATCGGATTATCCTGAGCATTTAAATATTTGCACAAAAGGAAGACAAGAATTCCTTTGACAGGAAAGTTAGAGATCATGATAGTTTAAGCCTGCAATGGTGACATGTGTTCTTTTTCTCTTGGTTGTAATTTGCTCAGGTGCTTTTATCAAGCAAGGGCATCTAAAATACATTGTAAATTGAAGAATTAGCAAAATGTGCAAACGATGAGATTGTGAACCCCCATGAGGATAAGAGTAAAAATGCATACCACTAGCATATAGGAAAAATAAATAAATAAATGCATTTAGGAGACCAAATAATATATTTTTTTTCTTGGTATTCAGATTGTATTATTTCAACATTTTGTCTAATAAGACTCAACACGTGTAATTACTGAATAAAAGATGAATTAAGAATCTGGTTTGAGAAACAGATATACTTATTAAAAATAACCACCCTGAATCAATCTTTCTGAAAATTTTATCATTTTTATTCTCAAGAATATGCAAAATCTGTAGATTTAAAAAAAAAAAAAAGGAACTCCATAAAACCCTACTAGACACCACTTTCATAGCTCTGATACAAAAGTAAAATGTGGTTTGCTAAGAAATGCAGTAGTCAGGGTAATTAGATTTTTTTTTTAACTCCAGGATACATTTCATCTTGAAATCTTCTCTCTGAATTAGTATTTGAGCTTCTGCTGAATATAAATTATCCTGCTAGTCCTTTTTACAGTACATCAATTTATTTTCATCACAGCCGACTCCATCTGAACCCAGACCTGCAAGGACTCGTGATGATTTCAAAGATGTTTTCCAGAAAGGCAGTGTTAAAAACTGGCATCTCTCCTTTAGAACACTTCAGCTTCCCTAGTGATGAAAATTAACAATACAAAAAACAAATTGAGTGTTTCCTGGGTTTACTTATCTAATCAGTCAAAAATACAAATACTGTTTGTGAACACAGGCTGCACATTCTTTTCCTTTGTGTCCACATCTTAATTTCATTATCTGATCAATCTCGCTTGGTTTTTTTGCCCCTCTTAGAATAACCTGTTAAGACATCAAAAGAGGCAAGCATAAAGAATTCAACATTAAATACTAATTAAATAAAGGGGTCTGGCTGAATCAGTCGGTAGAGCATGCAACTCTTGGCCTCAGGATCTAGAGTTCAAGAGCCATGTTGGGCATCGATCTCGTTTAATAATGATAATAAACTAATTAGTGCTGCCTGGGTGGCTCACTCAGTCAAACGTCTGATCCCAAGGTCCTGGGATTGAGCCTCATGTTGAGCTTCCCGCTCAGCAGGGAGCCTGCTTTTCCCTCTCTCCCTGACCCTCACCCCCCTCATACTCTCCCTCTCTCACCCACTTCCTCTCTCAGGTAAATTAATAAAATCTTAATCTACATATAAAATAATAATAATGATCTAATTAAATAATGAAGCACAGCTCAGTGTAAACCCCCATTACTGACCTATATTTTGTATCTGATACACCTACCTATTTGCCATGTGACAAGTATTATTATATATTATGTATATAATTATGTAGCTTTAAAACGTGTTTTCAGGAATGTGGGTTATGTTACTAGAAGAAATAAAAATTGGTCATTCAGAATGATACATTAATTTATTGAAAGACACTGCTTTTCTGTCCTCTAGTTTCTGGAAAAGATCGTTCTAATTCTTCTCAGGGTTCCACACCAGTGAAAGTCTGGTGACACTTGCCTACTAACTAAGCACTAAATTGACTAGAGTCTCCCACATGATGCAGTTGCATCATGACTAGAGTGTTTTCCTGGTGATCCATGAGGCTGATTTATTTCTGCTCATCCGTGTTCTGCCCTGTTCCAGCAGAAACACTGAAAAAAATACAGGAAGTTAGAGACACATCCAGCCTTAAGGGAGAAATTGGGGATAGGCTATAAGAATTTGGATAGCTTAATCCAACAAACTGACTGGTACAATTTTGACTCCACCATTAACAAGCTATGTGACCTTAGGCAAGCTATATATCCTCTTTAAGCTTTAGTTTCTTTGCCTGCCAGACAGAGGAAATAGTAATAGCCACCTCATATGTCATTGTTCTGAGGACCAAATGAGATAATGCATCTTAGACAGAGGAAGCGCTCAATAAATGTCAGGGTTTGATGTTAATGTTATTTTCCCCCAACGAGCCTTAGAATGGTGAAATAATATTGTCTTTCACTATACTACATATCCTTTACATACATGCTGCATTTATCGCACTGCGCTCTGATACGGTTAACTTTTCGAGTCAATGGGATAGGTGACGTTCCTTTGTTGCTCATAAAAGAGGTATGTCCCTACATCAATAAGAAGAAGAAAACAAGGGAGTTTAGAGAGGAGTGCAGAATGGACAAGGTGGCTCTTCGTTAAGTGGGAAAAAAAAATCTCTACCTCTTTCTGGATCTCCCCCTTTTGGATCTGGTCTTTGAAGTCTCCTTAGGCTGCTTCTAAGGAACAATGGCTAAACACATCCTCTGTCACGTGGAGGGAATCAGAGAACCAGGGAGAGAGCTGAAAATGGGTAAATCAATCTTAAACCAGATTATTTACCTTTCTATTGCTCTTTGTGCTATATTTTTCCATTATTCCCAAACCTCAATAAAACTATATGTAAATATTCTAAAACAGAGCTAGACTATTCCATGAATAACCAAGTAAACCAATGAGAGATCCCAGAAATGGAGGAGAAACACACTAGTTAAGAGTGCAGCAAAATCCAACCACCCTCCCAAATGAAGTCACTTTGTCTGTTGACAAACTTAAAAGTTTAAGATTTTATTTTACAGAAGTTTCTGATAGATTTGGGGTAAACTATGAAAAGCCTAAAGGATGCCCACAGGCTGCATTTGGATGGAACAGATGGTCAGAAGGAAACCGACATCTTTCAGTTCTAAGGAACCCCTGCAGTCTGGAAAGATTCTAGTTCATCAGCTCTATCAAGGCTCTGAGGAGTGTCTTAACTTTCTGATCAGGGAATTTTCTCATCAGAGGTCCTAGAGACACAAATAATATCTAATAAGCAAAAGAAGACTCCAGCTGCAGTAGAAATATCCCACAGCATTTTTGAGCATTTTCTTATATAGGATACACCTAATAAAGGAGTTTTACTAACATGTTGAAAGAAAACTTGTATAAAGTATAGAAAACACAAAAATACGGAATTCAAGATTTTAAGTCCATATTATATTTTAATGGTGTCAGCTTTAGCAATTGAACTGTGGCTCTCCCGATTTGTAAACGATGCCTCTCTTGCTTTATTTATCAGAAGCGGTGGTATAGGTGGTATATGAGAACTGAAGTGAACATTTTTTAAACACGCGAATCAGAGCTTTCAATCAAAGATGCCATCTACTTTAATTTTGCCCTCTGTTTCTTAAAACACACTTAAGTGAACATAAACATTTTAAAAACCAAACAAAATTTCATCTTCAGCAAAGCAAAAGAAGGAGCAGAGCCTCAAATAAGAACTTTAATAAATACATCTTGGAAGCCCGTGTTCCAAGAGCTACACTACCAAGAGCAATAACTACCAAAATATGATAAAAAAAAAAAAGTACGTAAACTCATTAAAGTCTTAAAAGTCCTAGCAACTAATCCTTTGACTAGGCAGAAAAAAAATAAAATAAAATAAAACTAGGAAGAGGAGGGTGATCAATGGGAGAAAGAGAAAATGTTCTTGAAAGAAGCTAACTTTGGTGCAACAGAAAAAGAGAGAAAAGCTGAAAGAAAAAAATCTTGCTGACATGAAATTTCTGGCTAAAGCAGAGGCTGAAGCTCACCAGGCTGGGCGTTAAAGAATTGAGGACAAGTGTGAGTTTACTAAAAAAACAGTGTTCAGGTCCTATGATTAGCCATGGAGATCTCATGAACATCTAAACCAAGATAAGATGTGCCCAAAGGGGGAAAATGTTTATCAAAGATCTTCCGGCTTCATTCAGAGTTAGTGCCAAATATAACCTTTGAAAAGAACTGCTGGCCTACGCTCCTCTCCTCTTTACACACACGCATAAACACATATAGACACAAGCACTTTTGTGGGTTTTTTTTAAGATTATATTTATTTATTTGACAGACAGAGATCACAAGTAGGCAGAGAGAGAGGAGGAAGCAGGCTCCCCGCTGAGCAGAGAGCCTGAGGTGGGGCTCGATCCCAGGACCCTGAGATCATGATCTGAGCCGAAAGCAGAGGCTTTAACCCACTGAGCCACCCAGGCAACACCCACACACACACTTTTTGAGCAAATAGCTGGTCCCACTCAAATATATGAAATAATCTGGAAGAGAATGGCATAAGAAATGTTTTAAATGAAAGAAATCAACTTAAAATAAGGGTGACAACAAATACTACAAGAGAAGTTCCTCAAGGATACTATAAAAACGATCCAGCAGAGTCACAAAAAACAAAGACAACATTTCTATGAAGAAGAGAGAGAGCTCAAAATAGAGATACAATGGCTATAAGATAAAAGGAATAAAAAGGAGCAGACAGACTACAGCAGGAAGTTAGAGAAAACAATTTTTAAAATTAGCGACACAAAAGTCATTAGAGCATATGTATAAAATAAATATAGAAATACAGAAAATGCGAGCTAGACTTGAGAAATCACACAAATGAGATGCAAAAGGGAAAAGATATAAAAATGATTATACAGAAGGTCTTTGAAAGTTAGAAAAATAAAGAGCAGACATCAGCAAAATTCAGGATCCCAGGAAGAAAAACAGAACACGAGTGAAATTTAAAGAGAAACGTTCAAAGACATAATAAACTCCGGATCCTGTCACTGCTGACTCTCCACGGGAATGTGTAATCCAAAGATTTTTTTAACTAAAGACATTTTGAAATGATCAAGTACAAGACACTTAGGGGATCAAGATAAGACATAGAAAACATGAAAATCTTCTGCACTGAACTCTAACCTTTATACAAATATATGTAAAGATTCCCACAAAGTCATACTCCAATAGCGCTCCAAGCATGATCTGTATAATGACCAGAAACTGGTAGGCAGGCTAACAGGTATTTTGTACGCTCATATTCATAGCAGTATTATTCTAGATTGCCAGAGGGTAGTAGAAATTGAAGTATCCATGTACATATTAATGGATTAAAAAATACATAAATACAATGGATTGTTATTCAGCCTTAAAGAACATTTTGACACATGCCACAACACAGATGAACCTTGAAAACATGATGTTCACTGAATAAGCCAGTCATTAAAGGGCAAATACTATATGATTCTACTTATAGGAGATACCTACAATGGCCAGATTCATAGAGACGGAAAATAGAATTGAGGCTGCCAGGGGCTGAGGGGAAGACGGAAAGGGACAGTTTTTGTTTAATGGATACAGAGTTTCAATTTTGCAAGATAAAAAGAGTTCTGGTGATGGTTGCACAATATGAGCATATTTAATGCCACTTAACTGCACACTTAAAAGTGGTCAAGATGGTCCATTTTGTGTCATGTGCATTTTACCACAATTAAAAAAATGAAATGAGTTATTAAGCCGTGAAGAAACATAGGTGAATCTTAAATGTGTATTGCCAAGTGAAAGAAGCCAGCTACATACCCTATTATTTTAATTATATGAATTCTGGAAAAAGAAAATCTATGGAGATGACAAAAATAATTTTATGGTTGCCGGTAGATTGGGTGAAGGGGAGCATGGTCGAATAGGTAACGAACAGTGGATCTTTAAGAGGGATGAAACCTGGTACTGCAAGAAGTTCTTCCCATGGGGAGGTTTTCCCTTCACCGCCATTCTTCAGAACTTCTCCGGACTAGGGCGGTAAAGGAGGAGGCATCCACTTGGACCTCAAGCCAGCATATCATGCAGAGGCATCCATCAGTCAGACCTGAGTTTCTTCTGCTACTGCTCATTAGTTGTAGGTAACTCCCAATCTGATCAAAACCATATTAGGGAAGAACCCACAACAGTAGAGGGAGCAGCTACAACAGAAGTCTCGGCTCCCTCCCAGAGCCGGGCACTCCTTCCTTCTGATTCTGCTCCGTCCCAGTCTTCTAGGTACCATTTCCAGGAGAGTACCATTTTACAGGAGAATGCTGCTGTGCACATCCAATTTTATGGTTGGCTAGACTAGATAACACTCAGTTTCAAGTGGACAACTGGGGGTGCATAGTCACTCTGTGTACTGGTAGGAAAACAAGAGCTGATTTTCCAAGAACAAAATGTGTTGTCAGAAGAGTATACAGCCTTCCTAAAAGTCTTTAGAATTCTGACTCTGAGGCTACTAGGGAAGCTGGCTATACAGGATCTACCACAGACATCTGGGACTTATGATTCATTAGGCCCAAGTGTAAGAGTAAGCTTATATCATGCCCCATGTCTCATGCACACCAGTTTCTTGCTCTGAGACATATAAAAACTACCAGCCTTTGGAATGCCCAGAAAATAGGGTCGAGTCATACAACAAATGATATATGTATTGTGTCTAAAATTCAGTGATGCCCATTTACTCTCATAGCTCTTTTTTTGTGGTAGATGATTTAAAAACACCAACTTATCTTTCATTTCAGAAGGGCATCTCAACATGCCACAGACCCTTGGACCTTGAGAAACTTCACAATGGTGTCATGGCCCTGGATTTTCACTAAGGTTGTATCTTAATCTCTTGCAACACATGTCTTACTAAAGTATCCTAGGATCTTGGCACCCTCCTACTCATCAGTTCTAGTTGTCACAATCCCATAAATGCAATGAACCAGTGTGGTGTCCCATTGAATGTTGAATATCAAGTGATTAATATAGCACTTAAGCTTGGTAAGAAAAGAGCCAGAAAATTGGCAGTCTTGACACAAGTCAACAAAATAAGACATGCCCTTACCATATGAAAGCAAAATGCTTTTGCTTTCCTTTCATGCGAGATATGACAGAAAAGACAAAGCATCCAGGGAAGAGTACATCAGATGTCAGGACTGATGCTGATTGGCTCCAGTATAGATAGCACATCTGTAACCACGAACACTGGCATTACCACCTGATAAAGCCAGTTTAAGATACAGTCACTCTCCATGACTCATGGTTTATGCAAAGGCCAAAATGGCGAGATTAATGGATAGGAGATTACAAACACCAGTCCTGGGCCACCTCATCAATCTCTCCTGGGATGTGATGTTTATTTTGTCAAGAGCAGAGGCTGTTCTGGGAGCGTTCACTTAGCAATTCGTATTAAAATACTTGCTTACTCTATGCGTAAGGAGAATGATATGAATATTTCACTGGGAAATAAATACATCTTTTCCCATAAAACAAACTCTGGACCTGGAAAACAACCAGAGACTGACAGAGCAGAATGTCGCACAGTATGGAAAACCCAGCACCTGGGAACAAAGATGCATCAATGAGGAAAAATACAACAGAGGTGAAAGGGATACTTCTCTGAGCATACTTTTTCATACCTTTCAAAAAGATTAAACCATATACATGTTCTACATTTTTAAAAAAATACATGGAAAAAGGAAAAAATGGAACACTGAATGCAGAGAGAAAGAAATTAAACTAATTGTATGCCGAAATAAGACGATAAGAACAGAAATAAAAAAATACCAAAACCCTTAAATCAAGTTACTCATGAACAAATACTCTGAAGCATTTTAAGGATAAACAGAACTTCCAAAAAAGGAACATCTTAGACTTTGTAGTTTTGGGGTGGAGTGGTATTCGTGTAACACATCTAAAGTTATTATATGAGAAGAGTAGAAGAAAGCACATGTATGTATATATGTTTTAAAGGCAGCTTTCTCCTTATGAAAGGAAAGAGACACGAGTGTGGAATGGGATAGGTGAGGAAGAAACCTGTATTGTCAAATTTGAATTGGAGATTCAAATCAGTATATGCAATTGGAAATACCAGTGTATCATTACGGACAATGATAATGATGATAAATGATAATGATGAAAGTAATAATATAGCTCTATTTGCTAAAAGGGCATGGAAGCAAAGTTATTTAAACAGCAATGATCCCATGTAGGTTTCAGAACTAGGTTTCTAAGTGCCCTTCTACTGCTCTAAAAGGAACAAGAAGACTCCTTGGAAAACTAGTTGGCCTTCAAAATTATACTAAGGATCCACAAATAGACCCCTCAGTACTGCACATTTTGGCATTAATATTGTATGGCAATATTACATTCGTGGGATAATTCAATTTGTTAATTTATTTTATTTTATTTTTTGTAATTTTATTTTTTTCAGTGTTTCAAGATTCAATGTTTATGAACCACACCCAATGCTCCATGCAATACGTGCCCTCCTTAATACCCACCACCAGGCTCACCCAACCCCCCACCTCCTCCCCTCCAAACCCTCAGTTTGTTTCTCAGAGTCCACAGTCTCTCATGGTTCATCTCCCTCTCTGATTTCCCGCAACTCACTTCTCCTCTCCAATTCCCAATGTCCTCCATGTTATTCCTTTAAATAGCATGTTAGAGATTGTCTACCGGTGATCAGAATTCATCTTTATTTGTCTCTGTTCTTTGTACTGCAAAGACTGGAAAGTTGGAGAATATATTTCCAAATTCCTTTGGGGCAAGAATTCTGAAAATAACTGAGTTTTGTCCAGGGAGATGGACTGGAATGAGTTTTGAATAGATAAGAGGATCTTTTTTCTCTTGTAACCATTAAAGCACAGGCTTTTAGTGGAGGTAAACGTCCAATAGACAGCTGAACTCTTGACTCCACTGGATTTGGGACTATGGAGTAGCTGTAATGTTGGATACCACTAACAAATTCCTGAGCTCGAGCCCGCAGTTTCAACATCACATGGAAACCTACTTGTGCTCACCTCCCTTCCCGCTCACTTCTTTATGCCAAACCTCCTAATCTATTTGGGTAAGTACCACTTCCATCTACAAATCCCTTTCCACTTGAAAAATCTAGAGTAGTTTATGTATTCTTACACTGAACTCTAACTGCTATAAAGGATTTACAATTATTTTTATTATTCTTTGGAGAATACTTTAAAAACATTCAGAAGCTGCTCATGTAACTGGGACATCCGAAAACCTTTTCTGACCTAATCTTTCAAGTTCATAATAATGAGTGTATTTCCTCTAAAGGAAGAATCATTGTTTATATTCATATAAGCATCTGTTATCATAATAAAAAGTACCCACTCCAATGTTTCAAAGATCATGCTCATATTAGAAATATTTCATGGTCTGGGAACATCAAATTCTAGATAATTCCTTTTGTAAACAACACAAACCATTGTCATCACGGCTCCATTCTCCTCCACTGCTGCTTCTTACAGAACCCTGTCTCACAGTGCTATGACTACTTTTCAACCTGTCACCACGACCACATCAAAACCTTCTCTCTCGTAATTCTGAATGCTGGCAGGATCTTGAATGTGCCATCTTCTACTAAACCCATACTCACATGTGCCTCACACAGAGTCACTCTACTAATCCTTGAGGAATGAGGGCTTTCCCACCTTCACAATCCTACTATATAAGACAGTGTACAAAATAACACTTCTATAAAAGTGCTTGACTCATCGACTCATTATTTAGTGTTTCCTCTCTCTAAAAATGTCCCCTGCCCTTCTTCCGTTGACTGACCCCAATTTGTCCTCTAGAACTCCAGAGAGACAGAAAGCCCCTAGGGTTCTTCCTCAGCCTCCTGCCAACCATGGCATTACCTGTTTCCATCGCTCCTGCCTTTACCTCTATGAAACCACTTCACAGGCTTCTCTGTTATCCTCCATAATTCCTGATGTCCTTAATGTATAACTATGGTCATGAGAGCAGTCAAAGAACATTATTCATGTACCAGTTCATGATAGAGAAAAAGCTGTTTCCTGGATATGCCCTAAAATTTACTTTAAAACAATCCAGTAGGTGGAGGAGAATAGATGAAGGAAAAAATGAATCATGGATGGCCATGAATGAATAATTCTTGAAGGGGGAGATGGGTAGATAGGGGTTCATTATATTTTGTTCTGTGTTTGCATTTGTTGTTTGAAATTTTCCATGGAAAAAATTTCAGATTTCACCCCAACAATTCAAGGAGCTCTTAAAGAGCCCACTGCAATCTAGCCCCTTTAGCTACTGTATCTGCTGAAATGCCATGGGGCCATGGGGTTGCCTCCTATTCAAGTTCATGCTCTACTTGGTAGCTGGGCTACTGATGCTTGCCTAGGATATGGACACTGATGACACAGTGAGACATGCAAGCTAAGGCTGTTGATTCCTGGGGCCCTGATATCATGCCATTGCAGATAATGATGGAGGCAAGGACTACAAGTACCATCTCCATAGATCCTTGTACAACCTGCTGTTTTTTTTTTTTTTAACATATAATGTATTATTTGCCCAAGGGGTACAGGTTTGTGAATGATCAGGCTTACACACTTCACAGCCCTCCCTATAGCACATACCCTCCTCAATGATCATAACCCAACTACCCTATCCCTACCCTCCCAGCCACCAGCAACCCTCAGTTTGTTTCATGAGATTAAGAGTCTCTTATGGTTTATCTCCCTCCTGATTCCCTCTTGTTTCATATTTTCCCTCCCTTCCATGGCCCCCCCACCCTGCCTCTCAAATTCCTCATATCAGAGAGATAACATGATAATTGTCTTTCTCTGATTGACTTATATCACCTAGCATAATACCCTTTAGTTCCATCCACATCATTTCAAATGGAAAGATTTTTGCCATTTGCATTTTTGATGGCTGCATAGTATTCCTTTGTAAGTGTACGTGTGTATGTATGCAAACCACATCTTCTTTATCCATTCATCCATTGATTGATTGATGGACATCTAGGTTCTTTCCATAGTTTGGCTACTGTGGACATTGCTGGTATAAACACTGGGGTGCACGTGCCCCTAGAGATCACTACTTTGTATCTTTAGTAGTACGATTACTGGGTCATACAACCTGCTGATTTAATAGTGTTAGCACTAATGATTGACTCCTGGTACTACAGAGATCCAACTGACACTTCAGCCAAATAGCATCCTTTGAGTTTCACTTATCTTTTATGGTAACCACCCCCCACCCAGAAGACATCCAAGTCTCTTGTAGGACCCACGGGAGGACAGTGATGAGTTTATGGGATCATCTGATACAGATGTGCCTGACTATATTCAGAATAATACTGCCATGTCCTCTCTGACCCTTACATTTCTTTACACCCAACCTATGCTCCTCTGGCTTGCACTACTCCTATAAGTCAATCCTATTACAGGAAAACACACTTCTTAAAATTTCTATTTATTCATTAACTAAAAATTATCCGCAACACTGTACCAGACACTATATGTGTTATTTAAAACTCTACTATGTAATATTCAAAGGGAAGTAACTTGTTGGTTTTAGTGAATTATAATGTAAAATACTATTATTCTATACAGTATGTGTTTAAACAGTATTTAGTCGGACTATATCACAAATCATCTGGAAAAGCCTAGAGGGAAGAACTGAGATAATTACTATAAATCACATTTGGTGAGGTAGGTTTTGCTAGGGCTTAAACTAATCACTCATTGGGAGTTTATACCTCTGGAAGGATCACTAACTTATTCAGGTCACCTAGGTACTATTTGCTGTTTTTATTACTCCCTAGTCCCTAAAGCTAAACAGGTAATAAAAAATCAACAAAGGCTTTCTTTCCCACTCATCTGCTATAAATGATTTTACCTTTGATTCTTTGCCATTACCTCAGGCAAATACAGAATCCAAATGTGATAATATTTAGATTTATTTTTTGGCTTTTTAAAATTTTAATTTTAATTTGTTCAAAACTGCCCACTGTAACTCAACATTTACACCCAGGCTTAGAAACTTTTGGAAAGGGATTTTTTTTTTTTTCTGTTTTAATGAGGGAAAATTACACGGAGGTAGTAAAGCTAGATTTGCTTTCTTCTTTGTGGTTTCAAACATCTGAGAGTTCAATTCCCTGAAGAGTTACTTCAGTAGAACTCCAACTTTTATTCAAGTAATGTTATTTTATCCACTTTTTCCAATTACATTTTCTTAGTATTTTTATTTTTTACCATATTCATATGGGCTCTTTGTAGAGAGGCTTCATGAAACACTAAAACTTTATTGTTAGAGGTTTCTGTAAATAAGGCTACTGTATTAATCAGAAATTTTATATTCTATTAGTGTTTGAAGCAACATCACCCCGTAGAAGTTTCCTAGATGTTGAAAATGGTCTGTCTCTGTGCTGTGCAGTGCAGTAACCACCAATCACATGTGGCTGTTGAGTTCTTGAAATGCAACTAGTGCAACTGAGGAACTAAACTTTACATTTTGTGTAATTTTAATTGAAATAACTATGTAGCTAGTGACTACCACCGGAACAAGTACAGAATATAAAGGAGCAAAACTTTAAATGGCAATAAAAGCAATTTTAAAAGCCCAGCTCTGCTGCTAGCTTGCTGTGTGGCCCTAGAATGGGGATTTCATGACCCAAAGAAGTACAGGGCTGGGCCACAGTGGGGTTTCCGAAGCATTCTGCGCCTAGTCTCCTGGTAACAGTGGCAGCCCACACCTTGCACCTGGTTTCTTTCTTGGGCCTGGGATCTCCACCAGAAAATGTATATGGTTTATGAAGACATAGGATACCCTGAATGGCATATCATCCTCGGTTACTTCCACTCTGACTTTTATTCCAGTGGCTTCCCACCAACAAATAATGGAAAGCTGATACACAAAATTCAGACCTTTTAAAGAAAGTAACTTCTGCTCTTTTATCAAGAGATAAACATCAGCTCCATCATTTCCTTGGCATAATTACATAGATTTGTCCACTGAACACTCAGCAAAGTAGATTTGTGCTTTGGTTTACTTTCTGGTCTTCTCATGTGTGTGTTTTTCGTTTGTTTCTTTAATAATAGCATGGTAAATTCTGGCTGTTAACAAGACTTTGGGGGATTTATTAACTTCAGGCGACAGCCCTTCATTAAAGCTGTCCTCACCGTAATTGTCATGAAATGCTACTATTATCACCTCATGGCTGGGCCAGCTGTTGCGGAGACAATACTGATTTTTCAAGTACATCAAACATGTGAAGCACAACTGAGATCCAAGGGCAAATGATATTAGAAAAGCAATTGTGCTGTACAAATTGTAGTGCCATATCCAGGGTATATATTTATTTTAGAGCTGTTCACACGTTTCTTAGACCTTTTAAATTTGATAGCTGCTTACGCACTGGGACAGTTTTGGGATATTAAGTATTTTTATGTTTAAAAGTCCCCAAATGTTTACATCATAAACATTGCGCAATACTATGGTTATAACCATAAAATTAATTTGATAATTAAATAGTCAAGCTGAACGCAGTAATGTCAAGCACAAATTATAAATGTTCTCGTTAGCCGTCTAAATTGGTACTTCATTAAGCGGCAAGGAAAATCTGGGCAAACTAGCATTGCTTTGCAAAGCCGATAGAAATTTCGGACTCCCTCCTTCCTTTCTTGAGGTGTCCAGTTGAATCAACATGTCCCTTTTCAACTCCCCAGTGTTTAAAAGAGAAAAGAATGTAAAGAAAGCTTGAGGGAAATAATGACAGAACCATGGAAGTGCAGCTGCCGAGCATTTGCGAGCAGACTTTATTTTATTTTTCTCAGTAATTGTGCTTCTCAGATTAAAAAAAAAAAAAAAATTCTTTGTCAGAAATACACACTGAATGTACAGAACCAGTATTGAGCACCTGATTTTCTAAGTGTGAGTTTCTCTTCCCTTTCAGTGCTGAACATCTGGAATGTGCCGGGCACGCCTGTCTTCTCTCTCCCTTACTAACTCATCCCATCGGAGCCTTTGTTCTCAGTCCTGGGCGAAGTGCTTCTCCTCAGAAGTCACCTCTTACCCCGTATAAGGGATAAATTACATCAGTCTGCTTCTTCCCTAACGTCTACTTAAAACTTAATCACTCTCTCCATCTTAAACAGCTTCTTCCGGTGTTTGTGATGCTGTGCCATCCGGGGTCATTTTGCAATCTCTTTAATATAAGAGGAATAATGATTTGCAGATGTGTAACTCTGTGCTTTATCTCTTTTAAGGTCCTCCTTTCCCAAGGCTTTCTCTAAGGGAAGACAAGGGCAAGTCTTACTAAAAAACAAGATTTGGGTCAGATTTGGAGTAGCTTTAGGGTAGCAGGAAAGATGTTATTTCTGGATTTCTTTAGCATGATGTGTCATAAGACTGGCTTTTGTAGGAGAAAGGATTTCTTGGTGCATTAGCTCTTGTTTTGGAAAACAAATGCTTGGCCTGGAGGGTGAGATCCCTTCTGTAAGGCAGGTTGATGGGTGTCTTGGCAGGAAGAGGAAGGAGGAACAGTGAGAGGAACAGAAATAAAGAGGAATCTACTGGGGGCAGCAGCACTGAGTGGCTTCAATGAGCATCAAATCCAAGTCCCGATACTTCAGTCCATGACCTTAGGCAAATTATTCTGACACTTTTTTCCTCCTTATCAGCCTTATCCAATGATGATGATATTAACTACCTTTTAAAGTCGTTTTCTCATAAGGTGGTTGTCAAGATTACAAGCTAAAGCACTTAAAACCATGCTTGGTACACAGTAAATGCCTTGTTAGTGTTTGTCAAATATCTTATTGTCTATAGGTCTCCATATTCCGGGCCTGACTCTTGGAGCAGGAAGGTGTCTTAAATAAGTAACTTTCCACTGATGACTCTGGTGGACTTGCTTCAGAGGCTGTTCCCACCCCAACCTGAATCTGCAGGCTGCCACTTCAGAGTAATCTTGACAAGACAGCATGGTAGCCGAAGGAAGCCTGAGTTTAGTTTGTTCTCTGGAGATGATTTTGTTCCCAGATAGGGATGGCCCTTGGGGGAGGGGAGCAGGTCATATACACCAAAAGGATGGATATGGAATGAGTTGAGGTATTGGCCAGGCAACTGACTCCAGCAAGGTCACCACTATGAAGGTAAAATATTTCCCATCTGAGATCACAACCCAACCTCAGAGGGTCCACAGATCCAGCCAAAGGCAACAAGGATAGCAAGAAAGATGAGGAGCTGGGTTTTGATCCTCCCAAGAAGGAGAATGGGCCACAAAGTACATCAGCCCAAGGCTAATGTAGAGGCTAAAGCAAAGTACTCTGAGTCAGAGACTCTCACACAGACACAGGGCAGCAACACTGGAGAAAGAAGGGAAGTTAGTGATCATGTGGAATACTGAATGCCAAGAGCTCCAGCCTCGTGCTCCCATTAGGTGGTCGGAATCCTGTATGCAGAATGATCCAGGCATACTTGGAAAAATATTTTCTTGGGAAACATAACCAGGCTAAGATTAAATTGATTTTATTGACATTGGTTATTACCTCTTAAAAAAAAAATTAAAAACCCTATTCAGAGCAGTCTATAAGATCACGTTGCAAACAGCCCCCACCACACGTAGGCATATATATCACCTGGCAGATCCTGTCAGTTTCTTGCACCCTCTTAAACAGGAAAATACAACAAAGTAGGATCAAACACTGTTGGGTCCATGGTCAAAGGAATGAGACTGATACAAAGAGAAGGTCAAGCAAAGCTTTATTTTGTGCCAAGCATCAAGAATCAGACTGACCATCCAGGGACGTCTCTTGCAAAGAGGCGACCTCTCTCTGCCTTACAGACTAGCTTTTAAGGGCAAAGGCCATGTGGTTGGGCCTGGCCATGCACAGATGACCAATGAGATTGTAATACACAGAGAAAGCTGCACAGCCATGCTAGGTCACACATAAGTGACCAATTGAATTACAATTTACCCTATAGTAGATATTTGAACTAGCCTATCACCTTGGTCAGAATTGGTGCCCAAAAGGCGCCCAAAAGGCGCCCAAAGGGCGGGGCCCATACTCCTTGGTAGCTAGGGAGATGGTATGCACCCCCACTGATTGGATACCTCCACCTGTCCTGACCCACCCTTGTATTTGGGCTTTGTTACCTGGGACTGGTTTCCAGGACTTGTTTTTAAGTAAGTCCCCTGGGGGAAAGGGGGCACAGGGACAGTTTAAGTTTTACTGCATAAACAACAAAATCACTATTTAACAGGATGGAGCTGCTTTGGCTAAATAGGCCCTTACATTCCTTAAGAAAACCTATAACATGTAAATTATCCCAAACAAACAAACAAAAACCATAATGCATCTTAGAGAAAAAAAAAATTCTCTTCAGAAGGAAGAATTGTATTACTAGCACTCTACCAGTGAGCTAATAGATGATACTTAATGCATGGTACAGGACTGAATTGTATAAAGAAACATGAAGAAAATAAGAAAAACCTTTTTCATTTAAAAACATCATAGTAGAATTTAAAATTCTGCTAGGAGATTAGGAAGTTACAACAGAGAAAATCTCCCAGAAAGAAAAGCAAAAAAAAAAAAAAAAAAAAAATCAGAGAGGTAGAAGAAAAAGAGAGAATAAGTGGAGCACTGTGAAAAGTTCTAGAAAGACAGAAGGAAAAAACCAAACAGATGACTTTGTCAGAGAAACTTGTGCAGAACTGATGGAATGTCAGTTGTCAGCCTGAATCCCTAGCACAATAGATGGAAACGGACCTATATACTGTGAGTTTTCTAAACAGTGGCAGTAAAAAGAGAGTCTACAAGTTGTAGAGAGGGAGAAAGAAACCACACAGATCATATACACAGTATCAAAAATCAGAATGACTTGAATGGCATCCTCAGAATCAAAAAGACAGTGGAACTTCAAATTATGAAGAAAATTCTATTCCCAAAAGGTAATAGTCAAATAACACTTTTAAACATGCACAGTCCTGAAAACTTCATCTCCCATGTACCTTTTCTTAAAAAGCCACTGAGGATGTATTACACCAGAACTAGAACACAAACCTAGACAGAGGAAGACGTGAGCTACAGAGAGAAAGTCAACAAACAAGGGTGTAACAATGTATTTCCCAAGAGGATGGAGAAGGGAGAGCCCCAAACTGGCAGCTGCACATCCAAAAGAGAGATAGGATGATGGGTCCAGATTAGAACGCTGTGCCTCAAGACCAGATCTAAGGAGGGTTCTGATCACCCAAATCCCCACTGCCACTGTGTGTACCATCTCTTTAACCTCAGAACAGAATGCCTCAGAAAACTTCACTCAGATTCATGTCTACACCTGCATTAATTTGACCTTGTGTTGAAGTCCTTCTTCTTCTTCTTCTTCTTTTTTTAAATGCTCTGCTTTCTGGATCAACCGATGACTCTCATTCTCTCATTTCTCCCTCAAAGCAAGCAGTCCTTTTGATCTTTATGTGAGAGCAGGAGTTTGGCCATGGATCTTACTTAGAAGCAGGAGACTCCATACCACTTCTGGACTTCCAGCCACAGTCTAGGTCTGTCTGATGACCCAAATTTGCCCAGTCTTGTTTCGCAGAACTGTTTCATGTCCTTACCACTGACTTCCCCACTGACTGAGAATTGAGTTTTGTTAAACTCTTGAAGCAGTTAAAGTCAAACTATGATCTAGAGGCTCTGTTCAGCTTATCTTCTCTTGGATTCTACTTCTAACAATGGGGATGGTGTCATGCCCTTTTCCCATCAGGTTTGTCTTTGCTACGGATTTTTCTAAATTAAACACTGTATTATTTAAGGATATGTACATAGGTAGAAACACTACCAAGGAAAGAAGGAGAAAGATGGGAATATTCTGGACAAGGACACATGAGTGCTCCTGAGATACTGCAATGATCGATGTCTTAACCCAGGTAGGAAAGATGTTGAGAGCATCACTGTTTTTTGGCTACTATTAATTTGTAAATTACATGTTTACAGTGTAATACATATCAAAAAATAAACAACAATAAGGAAATAAGGGGGGGGAGGCAGAAAAGAAGGAAGGGACAGAGAAGGAAGAGAAGGAGAAAGGGAGGAAAGAAAGGAAGAAGGAATGATGGAAGGAAGGAAAGAAAGGAAGAAGGAATGATGGCAGTGGGAACATGATTGTTCATCCTTTCTATTTTAGTGATATATATCCATTCACTATGGATTATTAACAAACAGATTTTTGATCAACCTCTGTAGTTTCTATATATATATAAATCCCAATTTTCCTTTGTTTCTACATTCTTCCAGCCTCTTGGAAATGTTACCATGCTATATTTTAGTTCTGTTATTGAAATTTACATCAACCTGACTGAATGCAGGGTAAAGGCATCTTTTAAGATTTTGGTAAAGAATATGCTACACAATTTTGCTTTACAGTTTTATGTTTTTGAGGATGTGGATATATGGAGAGGGTTTATTAACTAGGGTTTCCATACATATGAATTTAATGTATCTACACATTTAATTTTAAAATACTTTCCAACAGAGTATTTTATATTTGTTTCTGAGAGAGAAAGAGAGAAAACTCTAGCCTGAGCCAGATTTACCACTATATGTACGTATACTGGTCACTGATAATTTATCTATATTGAAAGTAGTTGGAACTACATAGCATTACTTAAGTTTTGTTTGGCCATTAAAACATTCCTTCTAAATGTCCTTAAAAATACTTAATATTTCAGTAACTTCATTAGATTAAACATTTCATTTATTAAGAGCAAATGTCCATGGAAATGAATCATTAACAATTCAGTGTAAATTTTTACACTCCGTTTATGTTCCTTCTAACATAAAGGCAGCAGGATTATGGGCAGATCATCATTGTTTAATATTAACTGACACCGTAATATGTTCCATAGATTGTGTTCAGCTTTTCATCTATATTTCAATTAATTTTCAAAATAACTTCAAAGGTTGGAATTATTTTTTTTTATCTCTGAGATAAAATTAAGCCCAGAGATACTGTTACCTGCTCAAATCATGAGAATAAGTCAATGTCATGAGTGGGTATCTAAGCAGATCTGGTGGGTTTGAAGCATAAGTCCTTTCCAGGGGAAGCAGAGAAGCTGAAGGAAAGAGTTTCCAACATGGTAGGACCCAAGATAAAGGGCCATAAGGCAGAAGTTACATAGTGTTAGAGTCCTGTGCTAGGAAAAAATCGAGTTTAAAAAAAAGCGTTGAGAAGTAGGCAGGGTAGGACAGCAACTCTTAAAACATCACACGTTTTTGTCTATAAGCATCCCTAGCTATCATAACTGCAAAGTGGTTTAATGTTTTTCCAAAATATTGGAAAATTCTGAACTATCATGCTTTTCAACCCAGTGTCTTCCTGGCATAGCCCAGCGTCGATGATGCAGATTCACAAAGGTGTCCCATTTTATGTCCTCAACTCTTCTGTCTATGCACCCTCATGGTACTCATGAAATCCAATGAAAGATAACTTCATCATTTACGTGAAGTACATGTATTATGAAGACAACCACAGTCTCACCTGGTTGGCCCATATCCTCTTCCTCGGGGACAGGTGTCTTCTTAAACGCCCCAGTGTGATCAAACCTGAGAGACTCTTTTTACCCTCCCAGTTGTGATTTCAAATTGGACTCTGGTTGCTCTTTATGCCACCATTTGACTTTCATCCACGCCTTTCTCCGTGGGTTCTGCCCCAGATTTGTAAATGCAGTCGCTTCACATCTCCACGGGGATTTCAGCTGAGTCATTTGGGGCTTGTACTCTCACACCTTCCTCCATGAGTTCAGTGCTGCTCCGTCTCTTGAAAGCCCCTCTAAGCCTTGTTTTTAGTTCACTAACATTTCCTTCAGTTGAGTCCCTGTGTCGGTGACAGATGTGTGGAGCACATTAGCCTGAAGCCCAACTCTACATGAAAAAATGCCTCTTTTTTTTTTGGAACAGTGCAACACAATGTCTAAAAAATAAGTCTGATAACAAAAGTTGATATGTGCTTTCATGTTGAACTATCCTTAAGTTCCTTAAAACAGTTTTCTAAAATATCACAAAATTCCCTCTATCCAAGGTGAGGCAGACTACAGAGACGGGGTCACGCAGTCACTTTCCACAAAGGGCTTTGTTTTTGAGAAACTGTGATATCTTTCAGCTAACTCTTTTCTTCATAGATATCCAGGACATTTGAGTCTAGTACTGCACATCCATGATCCTGCAATGAATGCATTATAAGCCTGCAATAATCAGTTCCAAAGTATAAAGCCCTCTAACGTAAATTATTGGAGAAAATTTATTTAACAACTCTCTAAGTCTAAGATTCATGATCAATAAAGTTGTGATAGGAACAGACCCGATTTCAGATGGTTTTTGTACAATTAATAGAAAAAAAATATGTAAAGCAGTGACCAGACTGTCTGGATTTTTTTTTAAGTTTTCTATACATTGAACAATTATTTAATTTTTGCCATGAGATCCATGAATTAGTTTAAATCTGAATTAGTTTAAATTACCAAAAAATGGGCATTTTTATGTTTTCAAAGAGTAATGGCAATGAAGATTGACCTAGGAAAATATTTGTAAGTGAGAGGTTTTGGATAATACTGCAAAGAATTATTATCCAAAAAATAGGTTTTGGATAATAAATCAACGAATCCAAAGATTTAACATTATAATGGGACATTCTATTGACAGCTTCAGAAAATTTTTTTTTTTTTTTAGTAGACTCAAATGATTTCTGACATTCCACCCCCTGATTATAACTCTCTTACCTTGTATGGCATTGTGGTAGATGAGGGCAATACCGGAACCCAACGGCCTGAGTTCAAATCCTGGCTTTGCCCAGCACTGTCAGGGACTTTTGCCAAGTTTCTTTGTGTTTTCCTGAGGTATGCTCCTAGTTACTGAGGTGGGCCGAGCTAAAAGCACATATGTATTTATACACACATATTTCTATCCCTGTATCTTGACAGCCATGAATTTACGCCAATACCACGAATTCCAATCCAAACATACGATTCATTCAAACTTTCACAATTTCATATTTGTACTCCGCTTCTCCAATGGTGAGAAGTCTGCCTCTCATTACCTTCAATACATTTGCAAATTTATTCAATGCTCCTCTGCATAGACAATCTCCAGACTCCGACATGTGGCCATATCACACAGAAGTTTCTCTCTTATGGACTGCACACCATGCCAGCCTATCATGCCTTTGCCTTGAACCAACACAGTGTTTCTTAACTTCTTTTGATACGGAACTTCTTTGAGAAGTTGATGCAAACTACCTTCCCTTTCCCTAGAAAAAAGCAAATCTACACCAAAATGTCTATAATATCAAGAGGTTCATGCCAGTTGCTTTAGGGCATAAAAATGGTTTTGCACATTTTTTAAATCTAAAATGAACTTTTGGGGTTCTAAGCTTTAGAAGTAGAAAGAGATTAATCTCTAAATAAATAAAATTAAAATATGCACATTTATTCAAGTAGATTGCTTTTAATTTTTAGAAAGTTAATAACCAAATAATACATTTAATGTAACTCTTCTACCCACTTACAAGAATTTAAAAATAGAGAGAATTTTGCTTTTAGGAAATAGTGGTCTTTATTAATTGTTTTTTCTTTTTTACTGTGGTAAGACCACTTAGCCTAAGATCTACCCTCTTAACACCTTTTTTAAGTGCAAAATACAGTGCTGTTAACTTTAGTCACAGTGTAGTAAGGCAGATCTCTCAAACTTATTTATCTTGTGCCACCAAACTTTAGACCCTTTGAACAGCAACTACATCTCCTCCTCCCTTTGACCCTGGTAACCACCATTCTATTATTTCTGTGATTTGTCTATTTCAGATTCCTCATATAAATGCAACCATGCTGGATTTGTCCTTCTGAGACTGACTATTCTCATATAGCATGGTAACAGAGCATGTTTGTTTATTGATGCTTCATAACCAAAATTATCCTGAGTAAACCTGAAGTCACATTGTCTGGGTTAGAAACGTGGTTTCAGCAGTTACAAGTATACCACTGTGCAAATTACTTAGCCACTCAGTGCCACAGTTTCCTCATCTGTAAAATGGACAATCATAGCATCTACTTAACTTGTTGTTTGTGAAAATTAATTGTTGCAAAGTGTTTCAAATTATGCCTATAAATTTAAAAAGAGAAAATGAGGGGCTCCTGGATGGCTCAGTCAGGTAAGCATCCTTACTTCAGCTCAGGTCCTGGAACGAAGCCCTGAGCTGGGAATCCCTGCACAGCAGGAAGTCTGCTTCTCCCTCTCCCTCTCCCTCTGCTGTTCCCCCTGCTTGTGCTCTCATCCTCAAATAAGTAAATAAAATATTTAAAAATAGAAATTAAAAAATAGAAATAAAAAGAGAAAATAAAGACAATACTTCCTCACTATTAACATATTGAAATGATACACTCTAACATCCTACAACCATTTAAATATCAAAACTGTGTCTATACAAACAATAGTGCAAACATTCTAAGGATCTTCTGATTGTATATAGAGCCAAATTACCAGTTTTGTACTTACGTACAGCAGAGCGACCAAAATGGCCTGTTTGCCCCATCTCTACACGGACTTTTGTTATGCAGCCGTTGGCTTTAAGAAAGGTTAGCACGGTTCTCAGAACCACATTGTCATGGGTATATGGTCACAGATTAAAATCTAAACCTCAAATCTAAAGTCAGTTCAGTCAAATCTAGGAGACTGGAACAGGGAAGTAAAATTGTCTAAATTTGCTGCGGGGCAAACAGGCATCCATTTTAACAGAATCCTCTTATCTTTTCAATTGGTTGTCTTGGCATTTGTAGTGGCTTTAGGATAAACACTTAAGAAGTGAATACAATACTTATCTCCCTCACCATTCAGACTGATGATTGTCGTTTGACAACCTAAGATGAAAGATCTATTCTGAGTGCAAATACTTATTACTACGGGATGTGAGCATTTTCAAAGACGAACCCAATGTACAATCTTAGGCCCATAAACTGGCTTCAATTACTACTATTCTCCTGTGAGTGTTTATATTTCAAAAGTATTTGGATCGGAAAAATATAATTTTTAAGAAATATTGAGGCCATTTGTGTTCCTTTGGGTTACTTCTGAAGTTTAGATGCAGTGTTTATCAAAATTGTTTGTCTTGTAGAGGTAAGAATGACATTTCTAGACTACTAGCTCCATATTTAGGAATGGTCTGTCAGATAATCAGACCTATAAATAAGAACTGGAAGCAGCTGGAACAGAATTGGATTCCTCTGGATAATTGGCTTATATGTCACCCAGGGAGAAGCAAGTACTCCGTCTAAAATAATGTTGACTGATGAGACAGGATATGTCTTTCCACATATACCACACATTTTCACAGGAAAAAAAAAAAAGCTCAATGTCCAGAGACATTTTAAGTTTCATGACTATGTACTTTGAAATCAAATGGACCAGCTTCTTGAAACCTCAGGAAAAGGAGGCAAAATGTCAAACATTCTTAAAATCAATACCATGTTCATGTTTTGGAAACTGAACTTCCCAGGAAGTATAACAGATTATAAAATAAACAGTTCAAGTAGAAAAGGCTCAATTAAACATATTTATAAGATGTCTGCCTTTGAGCTAATTACATAGTACTATTCATGGTTAACAGTGGGAAAACATACCTTTGGTTTCTGTAAGATGTCTCTTCACGTCAAGGAAAATAATGAGTACATTAAGAAAGCACTTTGGAAAGTGATAAAGAATGTGTCAGTTAATCAAAATGATCTGTAAAGTGGCCTCCACATTCACCTTTATAAAACCAACCATAAAGTTAAATATCATCATGAAATCATTTTTTGGTGCTGGTATATTGGTGAAGATGGAATCACTCATATATACAGAAAAAAGGCAAAACAGTACATTAGAAAATAATACCTAGTTGAAGAAACTTATCCCATTTGAGAAAATCTGCTTTTATATTTAAGAATTATTTCCTCTGCCCTTAGAATTACAAATGATCGTAACTCAATTAAGTGTTCATTTCTATTGAGATGCTAATTTATTTACTTATTTATTTTAAAGATTTAATTTATTTGAGAGAGAGAGCATGAGCAGGGGGAAGGGAGAGGGAGAGCAAACTCCCCACTGAGCAGGAAACTGAGGTGGGGCTCAATCCCAGGACACTGGGATCAGGACCTGAGCCAAAGGCAGATGCTGAGCCAACTGAGCCATCCAGAGGCCCCTGAGATGATAATTTATAAGCCACATTGATCATGGAATTTAAAGGAAAAAGCAGAATAAGTAGAGCTAAAGAAAACTACTAAGAACATAAATTTTGGACATACACCTAAAATTATGATTTATGACCAAGAAATGCTGCTTTTAGTAAATATTTTTTCATGTCTAAAGACATGGGATATGGAGCATAAAGTAATATCTGAATTCCTTTTATTCATTTACTTAGTAAATAATTATTGACTACCTAAATTATTCATTATAATTAAGCCCTATCCAGAGGAAGCAGTGAGATACGTATACAAATAAGGAACTAGAGTAGCTACTGTATGCCAAGCATTATAATGATCACTGTGTGTTATCTCCAATTATTTAAAAATGTTGCCTGGTATGGGTTAGGATTCCTCTTTGCCTCTGAGACAACTGAGGGTCAGAGAGGTTCCCCAAGGTGCTCAACACCTAGAATTCAAACCAAGTTCAGTGATGTTGCTAAGATTTTTTAAGTATGATGATGGCATATAGCTATATTTCAGGAAGAAATATCATATTTAAATTCAAACTGCTTTCAGAACTGAGAGAAGAAATGTCCTTGTGTTTCTCCATCCCTGTCTTCTTCTGCCTTACTCATCTTTTGAAATATAGCTACTCGGGATGGATCACTGGCCAAGATTTCACCATTAGCAATTGGTTCCATTGGCTATTTCCTTTCAATTAACCATATACATAAAACCAACTTTTTAAAGAATTTTTATGAGTTTAGAGAACTACCCATAAGAGTTGTAGTTGCATTTTTATATTAACTACTGTCACTCTAAAAATAACATGGTTCCTACAAAGTCAATATTTAAAACTAACTCCTTAGTTGTGATTTGTAGGTTCTATGTGGAATCATCAATAAAGATTTTAGTTTATGAAAGTGAGAATGATAGTCTGAGGGAGAGATGCCAGTGGAATCATGCAAAGCACCTAAATTTGATAGTAAATCCTCAGTCTTTCTGCCCTTAAGAACCAGAGAACAGAGTTCATGCCAACCTCAGTTTTTGGATAGGAGGGTGTGGGAATCCTAGAAAACAGAAGGTAAGAGGGGAAAGTCCCACATTTTGTATATATAATTTGCCAAAATATTTGGCTATGAGACTATGCATGATCTAAAATTAAATCATCCAGTTAAGGGTAAAAGACCTGAGTTTTGATATGACCTCCCTCCCAAAAGACAGGGTTTACAGTTTAAATCCAACCACGTTAACTGCTCAATAAAACTAAAGTCAAGATTCTTCAGAGGATTACAACAGCATTCTGGGCCTCTGCGACATCACAGTAACACTGTTTATTATATAATCCAGGAAAATGTTACTCATTCTCAAAAGAAAATGAAATAAATGGAAACTGGCATTAAGATGATCCAGATGTTGGAATTAGCAGACAACAATTGAAGCAGCTTTTAATTACTAAGCTGCACAATATAAATGGAATTGTGGATCTAATGAATAAATAGATGTGAAATCACAGCAGAGAAATAAGAAGTATACAAAGGAATCAGACGAAAATTCCAGAACTGAAAATTGCAATCCTTGAAATAAAGAATTCACTGGTTGTATTTAACAGCAGAAAGAAGATTAAAGGAAAGGAAAGAATCTGTAAATTTCAAAATAGGTCAATAAATATAGACTAGTATAGACATTATGTATTATTTTTTTCTTTTCTTTCTTTCTTTTTTTTTTTTTTTTTGCTTTTAAGGTTTTATTTTTAATTAACATACAGTGTTCTATTGGTTTCAGGTGTATGACATAGTGATTCAACACTGCCATACATCACCTGGTGCTCATCGCCACAAGGGCACTCTGTAATCCCCATCACCTATTTCACCCGTTCCTCCGACACCCCTCCCTTCTGATTACCATCAGTTTGTCTTCTACAATTTAAAGAGTCTATTTCTTGATTTCTCTCTCTCTTTTTCCCTTTGCTCATTTGTTTTGTTTCTTAAATTCCATATATGAGTGAAATCTGGTGGTCTTTCTCTGACTGACTTATTTCACTTATTGTTATACTCTCAAACTCCAACCATTCCATTGCAAAAGGCAAGATTCCATTCTTTTTTATGGCGGACTAATATTGTTACATATATAACATGATATCTTTTGATGAATCTGTATCCATTCATCAATCAATGGACACATGGGCTTCTTCTTTGTCTTGATTTTGTAAATAATGCTGCTACATAAATGGGGGTACATGTACCCCCCTGAATTAGTGTTTTTGTATTCCTTGGGGAAATACCCAGTACTGCAATTGCTGGGTCATTGGGTGGTTCTATTTTTAACTTTTTGAGGAATCTCCATACTGTTTTCCAGAATGGCTGCACCAGTTTGCATTCCTACCAAGAGTGCATGAGGATTCTTATTTTTTTCAAATAAACACAGCATAAAAATTTCAGTAGCCCTGGATCCTATCTGAGAAAATGATTTAATTATTCTCACCTATAAGATGATCTGTAATATCATGTTAAGCCAAATTTTATAAAAATGCCTTAGCTGAAAAAACAAAGAGCAATAATAAATTTATTTGTGCTCTATGTTGTGGTGAGTGTTTAGTTCTACATGCTGATATTTTAACAACCTTTGCATCAATCAAACGTATTCCACAACATATCTTTAGTTCCAAATCATGTGATGCTATTAATGTTAACTGTTATTTTTATGCACCGTTCAAACTCTGGTACATTCATTTAGTCTAAGTTCTTCTTTGTTATGTTTGTGGCCTGAGTGACTCAAGCTATGCTTCTCCCAAATTCCACAAAGATTTATTTATATATCAAAAATGACAAGTTTTTAAATTTATAATGAAATATATACTGGACTCCAGGAAATGGTCATTTATCCTATGCTGCTTTATTTCCTAATATAAAGCTACCTGAAGAAAATAAGTGAAAATCAGAAGCTTTTTGAGTATTAGAATCAGAGCAAAAGTGTGGTCTTAAGGGAGATTTTCACGAAGCAAGCACATCCTAATAATGTTCCTTTCTTCAAAAAAATGTAACTACAACTTCTTGGGATAAAATGGTCACTAATTATCCTTAGTTTCTTTAGCATAATAGTCTTTCCAATTTGTTTATTATTTACATTGGTCTATTGATATAAAAGTTATCTAAAGTCTTCCATATCTTTTTGTACTCTCAAGAAATTTGCACATGGGAGTTTGAAAGAATATAAAATTAAATACCAAAGAGCTAGGATCAATAATCTACTCTCCCTCATACTCTCCCTCATAAAGTGTGGGAGCGTGAATAGGAAAGTTCCCTTTCCCCAGTTTCTACTCTTCTGAATTCAGCAATAATCAGTGATTCCTGATTTTCAAACTGTGTTCAATTTCTTAAAAAAAAAAAATAAATTACCTTTTCAATCTTCCTTCAATGTAAAAGACTTAGGTCAATTTTATGGTAGTGTAGACCCTTGTAGTATGTATATACATTCCCATTTGAAGTGTTTTTCCCTTATTTCATCTTTTCTTTGAAGAAGAAAGATGAACAACTTGTCTAAGTAGAAGTCTAAGAAGAAGAACAACACTAGATCTTGTTATCCTTCTAATGTTCAACCTAGTGTTCACCTTGGAGATCCAGGCTTATAATAACCACTCTTCGAGTCCTTCATATTTAAAAATACTTTTATTTCTAAAGCTTCAACAGAACATTTTCTTGTGATTAGAACCAAGAAACCAGCAAAATCTAAAAGCACGTTTATCTTGTTTAATTTTGCTAGAGCTTTACTCCACATGACAGCCAAATTATCTACTTCCCTTTATTTTTGAACAAATGAAAACAAAGAACAGATATTACCCATTTGAGCAACCGTAGTTTTACATCACATTTTAGCTCACAGTAACCCTAATGAATTCTCGTTATTGAAGTGATAGATGATCAATTTTTAAGTCAGAGAAGCAGTTCAAAACTAGTTCTTCTACTTTCAATTGCTTCCCTAAATCTCCATTAAGATCATTCAGACCTTTTTCTTCTTTTTTTCCCCCTTGTCCTAGGAAGAAATGAGGGGTTATTTTTTGCACAAAATAATAATGGCATGCTTTATTCTAATAAAAGGAGTTTGCATTTTGGAAGTATGGGTATGATAATGATGGAGACTAAATTAAATATGCGCTACCCATGTAAATAGCCAGCATTTCTTCCGTAGTCTCCTAAAGCCATAAACTGAGCATTCACAAAGATGAGATTTCTCATGGCGCTGACAAAGTGAGGCTGAGCAACAGAAACTAGAAAATCTCTAACAGCAGTGGGGCTTTATACACCATGCGTAATTTAAGATTAAAAATGTAGCTTTATCTCAGTGTGAGGCCAATGTTAATAACTAGACCTATTCAAGGGAAGCTTCAAGAATTCTATAATTGAAAGTTGCCCAATTGTGCATGGACTAACCTAACTTTTGAGGAGCACAATTCATCTTCGTCAGTATTTCACTTAAATAACAAAGTTTCCAGAAAGCAGCAAGTGCCTTTGCTTTGTGTATTATCAACTTTGATGCCCTGAATGTGTTTCTGCTTTTGCAAATGATGGTCCATGTAAATAGCACTCTGGCAGATTCTGATTACAAAATCAGGCAGGCAGAAAAATTCATTTATGCTTAAAAGAACAGCAAATGTTATAATACTCGATCTTCAGCAAAACAATGATCATTTTACCTACAGCTAACTTATCCGTTGTCATGGCACACATTTTTACAAGTTAATTTTTTAGGCTTCTTTAGATTGATTCTTTTTACCAGAGCAATGTTTTTTCAGCTATCTTCATTTATGTTCCATGTTCTGATTATTGAGATTTTGTCTGTTAAACTAATTATACTGGAACACCAAGTTCACTTAAAAAATGAGAAATTACAACTTCCATAATTGCATGTTTATATGAGCGATATGAAAACATCCAGTCACGATCCATGGGTGTGTGTATTACAACAATTTCTTTCGACTTTTGACAGATATCCCAGAGGGAAAAATAAAATAAAACAACGTCTCCTTTATTGTTTCTCACAGTGAGATTCAGCTTTAGGTTTACTTCTTTTGATCTACTTGACCAAACATAAGTCTGGACTCTAGACTCATTAAGGTGCAACTTGCAAACCTCCATTGAGAGAAAGTTAATAAGCGTCTGCACTCATGGCATCATTTAATGTCTCCCTTTCAGTTATTTGAGATTATCCTGAGGCTAGTATTTGTCTGACAAACTTAGATTTATGAGATATGCATGTCCAGAATTTGCAATTTAATATCTTTTTTAAGTTCAATGAGATAGGTCAACTTAAACATACAGGCTATTGTCCAACATTGTCACATTCATGTTCTTGAATAAAAATTTCTCATGAGCTATTGAAATATAGCATGCAGGTTGGAATCTTGGCATGATTGTTCGCCTGCCCATCTGTCATCATTATTTTGCCCATTCACATTGTGATATGCCAAGATGAACTGGAAACAGAAGCCAGCAAAGGTCTGAATGAGGAATCTAGCCTTCAGGACACACAACCAAACTTATTTTCCCCTGTAAAATGTTCCTAACAGAGAGAAAATTGATGACCTCTTTTGAAAGGATTTTCCTAATGGTGGTCTTCCAAAAACAATCTGCTTTGATTTGTACTTTGGTTAGATTTATATCCCATAACCAGATTTATAATTTCTATTTTCAAGTCTTAGATTGTAATATGCAATAATTTTTGCAACATATTTTTTATTTGTTTATTTATTATTTTATATTACTAATTGTGACCAGGGACAACTTAGGTTAGTATTTAGGAATATACAGTTTAGTAAGAGCATGAGATAGTCTGAAAGAAATACCTTAGCCCAAGGTTTCCATGGAAAGAAGGTGAAAGATCAATATGAATGTGAGAAGGTAGTGGAGAGAGTAAAAACATCTGTGGTCCAGAGATAGAACCAAATTAGGGACCAGAAGGTAAATTCAGGGGCCTCATTTCAGAGCAGGATAGCAAGCTTGGAGTAACCTGGATGAATTTTTTCAAACAGTATTTCCATTTTGGTGCCTTAAATGTACAGTGTTAAATAATCTGACATTGGCACTCCATGGAAGTAGATAGTTATCAATCGAATTTCTTCAAACCTTATAAAATTCTAGAAACAATGCTGCATCAGGCACGGATAATTGCACTGACGAAGTAACTGGATAACCTGGAGAAAAATTCTCCTCCTTTTTGCATTTGTCCCAGAGTCTTGAACAATCTATATGATGTCAACTTCTGAGTCTATGTACAGTAGAAATATGAAATATCCACAAATTTCCCCCAGTTTTAGTACTCTGAAGGCCAATTCATAGAGCATTAAACTGTGAGAAAAAACTTTCCTGGGGGTGGATACAAATTAACGAGGATTTAGATTTTTCTTGAAGGTCAAGAGTCAAAATGATCATTTTACAAAGAAAAATTCTATCCTTGTTGGTATTCTCCATTATTTCCTATCCCCAGGTATATGCTGAAATTCTAAAATCTCCTCTCGCATTTAAACAAAACTTGTATCAGGATTGCTTATTCTCAGCAAGAAAGATAAACTAGAGACAGCGGTAAAGTCTTTTTCTCTTGGGACTGCTTAACCCAATGACTGGTCTTAATTTCTTCTGGACATTGTATGAAAGTAGATGTTATGGACTGAATATCTGTGTCCTCTAAAAACTCATACGTTAGGATCCTAACCCCCAGTGAGATGATTTTAGGAGGTGAGGCTTTGGTGAGGTGATTGGGACAGGACGATGGAGTCTTCATTAATGAATTTATCACTCATTAAAAAAATAGTAATAATAACACCCAAAGAACTTCCTTGTCCTTTTCATCATATGAGGATGTAATATAAAGACGCCATCTATGAGTCAGGAAGCAGACCTTCACAAGACATCAATCTTAGATGTTCAAGCCTCCAAACTGAGAAATAAATTTATGTTGTTTGTAAGCCGTTCGGTGTATGGTATTGTGTTAGAGCATCCCAAATGGGCTAATGATAATTTTTAGATACCTGCAGCAAACATGTTAAGTAGGGGAAATTAACTATGTATATTTACCCAACAAATGAATTTATGTGTGAGAGATGAATTATAAGTTTCCTTCCATAAGTTATGTGAGTGGGGTTCACAGTTCTATGCTCTGTGTTTCATAGTTTATAGGTCTTTCATGTTTTATTTTATTGCTACTTTAAATTCCATACTATGAATTATTAGGCCACTATTTTAAGAAAGATAGAATCTGTTTATGGTTTGATTTCTCTCGTGCTGCAATATATGCTTTCACACCTTTAAAAATACATCATTCTACTTCATTTTCTGAAGAGTAATAATTTATGATTATCTTCCATTACAGGCAATGACTTCAATTTACAAGAAGTGCAATAGAGATTCTTTTTTTCATTTTTCAAGACAAAAAAGATTCAGCCTTATTGTGTAGGTTTTGACTCCCTGGACAGCTTCACCAAGGTCAACAATCTTACATAAAAGTGAGATGTAGAGTTTTTAAGATGTAAAACCCAAGCAGGATGTATGATCACCCTCAGAAGTAAACTATATTATTACAAAAAGGTCAATAGTGCATTAGTCAATTAATTATCTTTCTAATTGTTAGTAAATCTTCAATGTGCCATTTGTCATGACACTTATCCAATATGGTACTTTATGTGGATAATAATGAGGAAGAAATAAAAATACACATCTGAACTCTCCATAGAGGTAATTATGTTGTCAAATGTACGGGTAATGAGAAAGTTTTCTAAGCTTTGGAAACTTTTCTAAGTTTTTGTTTTTGTTTGTCAATTTTCTCAACAAACACTATTTTTGCAAGCCAAGCTCCACACACACACAACAAATCACAAAGACAATCCTGAGGATGTGTTTAGAAACATAAAATTTAAAAAGCCAATGTGAAATGACTGCTGAATGTTGGAAAATACTTTATTCTGTATTAAAAGTAATAGATTTCTAATATTACAGGGGAAAACACATAACTGAAGTCAGTAGTCAGCAAGTTTCCTATTATTTGATAACCCTGTAGCTTTGTGGATTTTTTTTCCCCAGAAATTAACCTTAACTATATATGGTCACTTCTGTAAGTTGGTGGATACTATACAACCCCTCTACACCAAGAATTTAAGAATAAGAAAAAATCACAGAGGCCACTGAACATTACAATATGGAAGTAAAAGGTAATGACTCAGACTGTAGAAATCAATATTATGGGGACATGGTTGTACTTAGGGTTCATATGACTAGTACATTGTCTACTTTTTCCAGTTGTGAGGCCAAGGACCTTGTAATCATCACTTCCTCTTCCTATTATTTATATTTTACTTCCAGTCCTCCAACAAATTCTAAGAGCATTACCATCAAAATCTGTCATCACCTCTGTGGTCTCCATTCATTTTCAAGGAGTGAATTTCTTTTGGTGAGCTTTTTGCACTAAACTCTTGACTGGTCTTCCTATTTCTGCCTAGTGTCTCTTCAGGCTGTTGTCAACACAGCAACCAGAGTGACACTGTTAAAATGTGCATTAGGTCAAGTGATCTTCGCCTTGAACTCCCTTAAAGGCTCCTGAGTTATTCAGAGAAGTAGGGTCTTCAGTATGACTTAAATGGCCCAGTAGAATCTTGCACTTTTCAAACTCTACTTATGCCCCCATCACCAAATCCCATCTCATCTTCTGTTACTCATCCCTTTGCTCACTCTCTTCTGGCCACACTGCCTTTTCATGGGTATTCAAAAGGCCAGATCCTTTTTCAGGAGCACAGCCCTGTCTGTTCCCTTACCTGGAGCACTCCCCATCATTGAGTTTGCTGTCAGCCTTCCTCACTTTCTTTAGATCTTGATTCCATGCCCTCTTCTCAATATAGGCTTCCCTAATGACCCTACTTAAAATGACATCATTGGGGCATCTGGGTGACTGAGTCAGTTAAGTGGCTGCCTTCCCTACAGGGTCCTGAGGAGCCGGCTTCTCCCTCTCCATCTGCCCATGACCCATCCCGCCCCCCAGTCATAGTCTCTCTCTCTCTCTCTCCTCTTACTCTCAAATAAATAAATAACATAAATGAATGAATGAATGAATAACTAAATAAATAAAATGATATCACTGCTTACCCTTGACCTCTTCTCCCCAACACCCCAATTATTTTCTTGATTTATTTGCACTTACCACCTAACCTACTACATAGTTTTATTTTGTTATCTGTTTTTCCACATTAGAAAGATCTATCAGAATAGATGTAGTTGTCTATTTTATTCACTGTGGTATCCCAGCACCAAGACAATGCTTTGTACAAGGAAGAAACTCTACTCTTATTTGCTGAATGAATAAATAAAGGAATGAGTGAATCAGAAGGAAGATTTAGAAAGCAACAGATATGCAAATTTCCTGAAGATAAAATGTAGCTTCCATGTCAAGACAAGCCCAAATTTAATAAATTCACATATGTAAAGATAGAATATATCAGAGAGAAGGGGAATAGGGAGCATGAACATGTAGGCATAAAGCATCCCGAACACAAAATTTATCAGTACTTTCTGCCTTGTAAAAGCCTTTGCAAAGGATTTCCAGCCTCACTGGTGATGTAGTGAGCTTGGTATGTCAGGTTGTCTTAGCTCAATGCCATTAACATTAAATTGTCCTAATGGGCTTCCTTGGCTCTTAACTTTCACCCATCAACCTCTGACTCCCCCTTAGGTCTGCTCATAGGTTAAAAATGATCACCTGGAGTGGGCCTTACAATTCATATTTGACTTCCTATGTGATAAATACAGGGAGAGAATGCAGGTATGTGAAATCTGGTGCAGAGGTTCAGAGACTAATAAGCCTAATTCTTCTTTTATTTATTCCTTCATTCAATAACCACACTGATATAGGATGCTCAACCATGCCAGTTTGTCCAGGACTGAGGAGGTTCTTAGATATGGGACCATCTCTGTTAAAACTAAGAAAAGTCCTGGGCACCTGGGTGGCTCAGTGGATTAAGCCTCTGCCTTCGGCTCAGGTCATGATCTCGGGATCCTGGGATTGAGCCCCGCATCGGGCTCCCTGCTCAGCGGGAAGCCTCCTCCCCACCTCCACCTCTGCCTGCCTCTCTGCCTACTTGTGATCTCTGTCTATCAAACAAACAAACAAACAAACAAACAAATAAAAAGAAAGGCCTATGGAGACTAAGACAAGTTGGTCATCCCAGCCAGTACATGTCAGATGTTGTAATAAATGTTAGGAATAAAAATATATTAGTATTACATATTTCTTTCTTTGAATATCTGAGAAATCCCTTTATCTCCTACATTGGCCTATAGGCAATCGATTTTTATTTTCTCAAGCATATCAGTTAAATTCAACAGGTTTCTATAAACATTTTGGAACTAATAATCTATTTCCAATTGGAAAAAAAAGTAGAATTAGGGAAATAGTGCAATAAAAGTATGGTAAATTTAATTTGATATGGTGAGGATTTATTGAGCATATATTTATTTGTCAGACAGGATTTGGGTGCTAGGAATACATATGATAAATTTTTAAAATATGAGCAGGGCTTAGCAATCTCTAAATGGCTTCTTAGCTCCAGTTTAAATTGTCTGGGTCTTTTTCCAGGACATCTGCCCATCAGAACAGACTATCAAGGGGGAAAAAAAAAAAATCTCATTAAATATGTAACCTACCCTTCATGCCTTGTGGGAGCTAGGAGAATCAGCCATTATCTGTTTTTCCTAGCATCCAGCCAAAAGGTCTAATTTCTCTAATTCTAGAAGCAATTACAGAACTATAATTGACTGCATCCATTATTTCAGAGAGCAAGAGAGAGTTACTTTTATTATAAGCATTAAAGAGTAAAATCACCTACAGAGACAATCTCACACTATGGAAACCGATTCACACACCACAGCTCCAGCCAAACATCAGGAACTCTGGTTCTTTGGCTGTGTGCAGGTTTCTTTAGTCTCTGCTGCAGGTGATTTAAGAAGTTCTATTACTACTATGAGTCCTGTCTGGCCTTTGCTGAAAATCAACTTTGTTCAGCAGCATTAGTTCCCCATTATCTTTTGGAGAGGCATGAGAGCCAGGGTCTAAACAAAAAAGAAAGACCATCGCATGTCTTTATTTATCCCAGCACTTAAAGACTTGAAAATATCTTTCTCAGCAACAAATCTGTAACAACAGTCTTTGGGTAGGAACTGCAGCTTTTCTTTAGATCTGGAGAGAAACGTGTTTATGCAGTCTTCTGTTAGAAATTCTCCATCCCACACATTATTAGAGACAACCTGGTGATAAGTCTTCAAAGCTAATACACTAGTAGCTGTATCTTAAGTTTTCCCTCAGTCCTTTCTTCAAATACTGCTTCCAATTGTGACTGTCACTCTTCCCGTGCCTCCCTGGAGAAGGTTTCAGTCAGCAAATTTAAGGGCTAGTCACCATGGTGATGCTGGTATGTTACATAGACTAATTTGAATCTTCAGTCAAAAATGGAGCAAAGCGTTAGCAAGAGAGAAAACATTTTGAGAATTACAGAATTTAAATAACATTTAATGTTCCAAGGAACCCCCTCAAACAAACAGTCCACAGTGAAACTTTCACCGTTGCTCCACTCATCAGGGCTTTACACTGGATATCTCCATGTTCTTAGACTCTACATGTCAAAAATGAAACTCATCATGACCATCTCTCAATGAGCTCTTTCTTTTTCTACATTCCCGCTTCATTCCAACTAATGGTGCTACAAACGGTTTATACCCTGGGCCCAGGAGCTAGTACCAATTCCTCCATCGTCACCACGTTTGCACAATTACCCACCAGTGAGCAATGCACAGAGACCAAAGAGACTGTCCACTGAGACTTTAAATTCACTGTCAGTTCATGTATCTATTAAACAAGCAACAAACAGTGCAAAGGTTATATACAACTAAACTTAAACCCATGTCTCAATTGCCCAATGGCCTCCTTAATTTCTCCCAGAGTTACGCCAGGAGAGTGACAGTCAAGGCAGGTTACAGTGGGGAAAAAAAAAAATTTTTTTTTAATCCATCATTTGAAGAGCCCAGATTTGAGGGATGTACATCTCTTGGAGTATTTGGCAAAGGTGGGAGCCATGACAATACGGAGGGTTCCCCACACTGTGGTATAAAGACCCGTACCCTGGTTCCATTCACATAATCCCAGGGTATTTGCCCTCCTGCACCATCAGGTCTCCTGAGCTGTCAGCTCCGCAGATGGGTCCATGACCCACCACCACCCCAAGGCTGTCTACTCTGGCCTATTGCCTCCTATCCCTTCCAACCGCCACTGCTTCGGCTCAGGCTCTGACCACCTCTTACCCCTCAGGCTCACCTCACCATACCCCATCATCTGCAGGGCAGTAGTTAGCTTCCTAAAATGCAGGCACCTACCCACCACCTGCAGGTTCAAAGCACTGTATGACCCCTTGCCAAATCAAGTCCAAACTCCTCACTGTGTTACAAAAGGCCTTTTGGGCCCTAGCTCCTGAATTTTTTCTCTGATTACTTCCCTGATTATTTCCCACCACTGTCTCATGCAACATCTCTTTCCAGCAAATGCCCATATTGCAGATCTGTGGCTGTGGCCACAGATGTGGCTCTGTGACTGCCTTTGTACACAGTATCCTTGCTCTTGCCTTTGTTATTCACTGGTCACATATTTACAGCCAATTCTGTGCCCAGCTGCTGGGCTCCGAGGATCCAAAGTCAGGTAAGACATGCTTTTCTGCAAAAAAAAAAAAAATCTGGTATTTGGGAGAAATTCAAATATATAAATCAACAGGCATGATAGAAAGTGATAAATTTTTAGTAAGGTCATATAAAAATTATTATAGGAGCCCAGAGGAACATTCACTAAAAGGATGATGGGAGGAGGATGGGCACTGAAGATTTCTTGATATTTTTGTCAAATTTTTACAGAATTTTTACATCATACAGTTGCTGGGAGCTATCCTGTGTAGATTGCCACTCTCACTTCTAGGCTGATAGAAGGAAGCCCCATTTTCTAGTCTAGGAGGATTAGTGAATGATTTGGATCTGTCAAAAGAGGTTTTTGTTTTTTCTCAGTTGGAATTTGGTAAAGCCTCAGAACATGGCGGGAGGGGGGGGTACAAAAACCTTGCGGGGCGCCTGGGTGGCTCAGTTGTTAAGCGTCTGCCTTTGGCTCCGGTCGTGAACCCAAGGTCCTGGGATCCAGCCCCACATCGGGCTCCCTATTCCACCGGAGGCCTGCTTCTCCTTCTCCCACTCCCCCTGCTTGTGTTCCCTCTCGCTGTGTCTCTCACTGTCAAATACATAAAAGCTTTAAAAAAAAAATGACCAATGGGTATCACAGGAAAACCTTTCATGATGGCAAAATAAAGTCATGGAAGAGTCCCAGCTCTCATCACATGGGAAGGACAATAGTATCATGTCGTAGTTTGTCCAGGCTTCTGTAACAGAACACCACAGACTTGGTGGCTTAGACCAAGCAAATTTATGTCTCACAGTTCTGGAAGCTGGAGGTCGGAAGGCAGGGTGACAGAGGGACAGAATGGTCAAGTTTCAGCGAAGGTCCTTTTTGGGTTTCAGGCTACTGACTTCTTGCTATGCCTTCACATGGTGGAAGGTGGAAGGAACCTCTGAGGGTTCTCTTTTGTAAGAGCACTGATCTCACTCACAAGGGCTCCACTCCCATGGCCTCAGCCCTTCCCAGAGACCCCAACTCCTAAGACCACCACACTGGACATTAGGTTCCAACATAAAAATTTGTGGGTGGGGACACAAATATGCAGACCATAGCATGTGGGGTAGAATGAAAGTTATCTTTGTATTAACCGCATAACCCTTCACATGTTACTTTCAGATCTTGACTCACCTTGGTTGTGTTCCAACCTTCTCCAGCCATGTTCTCTGATAAGAGAACTTTTACTCCCAACTACCCACCTGAACAATGCCAACCAAACTGACCTGGGAATGGTAATCTTTCTTCCTAAGTAGGCAACCAATGATAATGGACGGAAGGATGGATGGATGGATGTTTGAATACGTAGTATGCATGCCTGAACATTTATGGGATAGTCTCTGTTCTACTTTCTTCTGCTTTACCAGTCCTCATTATTTCTGGGGTAGTAGATAATTGAATAAATCCAGAAAGGAAATCAATAGGGTAAATGTATATAAACAATTATTGAAACCTCGGTTTTATGTTCTTTTCTTCCCTGGCGAATGTCTATGACTCCTTCAAGACCCAGTTTAATAATCTCTCCTCTATGAAGTCCCCCTGACTCCCTGCTGATTTGATCATTCCCTCTTCTATGATAAAACCAAATGTGGTAAGCACTTATAGCTGTAGTTGCCACAGTATTATTTTTCTCAAGTCCCACTAGACTATGGGCATCTGAGGACTGCAGCTTATGTAACTATAGGTTTTCTCATCCTATAGTCATAATAGCATAGGGTTCTTTTATTAGTCTCATGTTGCTAGGGGAGACTTTGTTCTAGACAATAATCTTTGATATCTGAAATAATTAGAATCATGTTTCTATTTCTAAATTATTACCACTTTTTTTTTTTTTTTTTTTTACTGCTCTATCTTCTTAATCAGAGTATACTGAACTTAATTTTGGGCCCATGTTTATTATTTAGAACTGTTACTACAGATGCATTATTGAGCTCTATTAAAGTATGGAATCATGCTTTCTTGCATTTTTTACAAATATTTTAGTTGTGCTCTATAGTATCAGGCAGCAAGATCTGGGCACTGCCACCACTGCTAGGAGCAGGGGACAGCTTCTCAGGAGCTGCCCCTGAAACTGCCAGGGTTTTTGGTACCAGCTACGGGATCCATGCATTCACTGGGGTCTGGGGCATAGCCACTGCTCTCAGGGGTACCAGGGTCGATGGGATCATAGGCATCACGGCTGTTGACACCACAACTGTCTGGGTCCTAAGGCCACTACTGCTTCTGGAACCACTGGGGTCACCAGCACCATCACTGTCGCCACTCTGCAGGTCTTGTCCCTCATCTCCCAGTTTCGCCACCTCCATGAAGTCCAATCCACCCACCTCAGATGTACAGAGGTGTCTGCTGTGCTTTGCAGAGAAACCTTTGTTGGATCATGGATGTCCTAGTGGTTGTAGACTGAAGGAGATAGTCAAAGGGAATGACTTATGCTGATGTCACTCCTAAGGGGATTTTCTGACAAGTAAATTACATGGCAGTAAGACTTGTATTTTTGCTCCTCAAAGACGTGAGAAAGAACTAAGAGTTATCCTTCAGCCTTACATCTCCAACTCTATTCAGGATGAGTGAAGTCCTTCCAAAAAGTGAGGCCTGCAAATGGAGAGCATGCACTTAGATGTGATTGTCAAAAAGGAAGATAAAATAAAAAGTAATAAAGAGATAAACAAACAGTAAAAACTAGCCCAAAACTTTCCCACTGATAAAACTATTTAGAAAAAAATGTTAATTATTCGAACTTGAAGCAATAGATATAATCTGTTTAAAGCCTTGCATCTTTGACCCAAATTTATTCCATTAATTTGCATCTAAAATAGTAACCTTACAATGGTGGCAGTGGTGATTGTGTGTGTGTGTGTGTGTGTATGTGTACGCTCTCAAATGGTAAGTACATGTGTGTAATCAAGCAAACCTTCTGCTGCCCTGTTGAGATAGGAATCAGTGAAAAGGAACAGATGTGGGAAATGCTGAGGGCAAGTAGCAAGTGTGTATGCCTACAAATTTAGCAGAATCCTTGCTGGAGAAAACAGTATAATTTTTTCTTCAATTCATTAAACATTATTAGAAATTATCTTTTTACATCAGAGGAGACATTTGTTTCATGAGCTGTTGAACAACCTCTACTAGAGATTTAAACTTATTTAAGTTTTCTTAATTCCCATTAAATTAATTCAGAATTTACGCTGCAAAATGCTCAGATATTTGTCCAGAGCTTTTTCCCAGTACAAAACAAAATGCCAGTTTATTGTCTAGCAAACATATTCTAATTTGCACCGAAGCATAGTACACACAAAAATCATGACACAGCATAACAAAAATCATCAGCTATTTCCAGAGTACTTTGAGCATAAATTGATATGTTTTGTGCTTGGCATTGGATATATTGAATTTTCTTAATAGGAACTGGTCTATGTGGAGATTTTCCCTAGAACTAAAATTTAATCCTGTTTTACAAACTCTAGACATGGCTTCTCCTCATTAGTGCAATTAAGAATAAATCTATATGGTAGTTTAACTGTGATTCATAATTTAAGAGAATAGCAGATTGTTCAGGGCTTAATATTTCATCACTATAATTTTATTGTTGCCATTTGTAACAAAGTAGAATCTCTATAAAAACTGAATGCACATTTGTCAACACTTAACAAATAAGCTAGCTGCCTAAATTTTACAGTAACACCTGAAGAAATTAAAAATCAGCAGGTATTTCAACAGTCACCAAAAAATAAAGTTACCCTGCAACTAATCATCATGAAGAGGGAGAGGAATTGCTTATGTTGGATTTTTATTTGTGTATAATTTCAGTAAATGTTATGGAATGCTTTATGATGTTATTTGCCTGTCATTTTGATTCCTATTTTAACTGGCTTTTTTCTTTATTCTTTGATGGTATACTGACCTCGTGTAATATAATATGCAATCATGTTGCCTTACTTTGATATTCCATATGGCATTTGTTTGTTTGTTTGCTTTATCTAGAGCCTTTAAAGTACTTTTCAAAGTAGAGTCCATGAACTAAAAGGGTTAGATGACCTGAAAGCTTCTTAGGGTCATAGAATCCAAGGCCCAGTGGATCAGAATCTAGTTTAACAAGACTGCTGGGTGACATCTATGCGCATTATAAAGAAGCCCTATCCTAGGGCATAGAATTCATGCGCATTATTGGACTTTGTAACATGAACATTCAATATTGAGCCTGGGAACCTTGCAACTGAATTTCTAAATTGGGAGAAAAGAATTATATCAAAATTTTGCTAACTTAGGGGCGCCTGGGTGGCTCAGTGGGTTAAGCCTCTGCCTTCAGCTTAGGTCATGATCCCAGTGTCCTGAGATGGAGCGCCGCCTCAGGCTCTCTGCTCAGCAGGGAGCCTGCTTCCTCTCTGCCTGCCTCTCTGCCCACTTGTGATCTCTGTCTGTCAAATAAATAAATAAACAATCTAAAAAAAATTGTGCTTAAATAGCTATGTTGATGTCTGCAAACTTGTATTTCTTCAATGCTTTTTCTTCTTCTTTTTTTTTTTTTTACAATAAATAACCATAAGTGAGCAAGAAAAAGTTAAGGCCCCCAAAAGTTTGGGGCATCAAACTTCTTTTTTCAAGGGAGCACTGGATGTGGTGCAAAAATAATGAATACTGTTATGCAGAAAATAAAAACTAAATTTAAAAAAAAAGAGATATCAAGTGTCAAGTGTCATTTAGAGTATTTTGCAGAATCTTCATTCAATCAACAGTGGCAGGCACTGTGACTATAAGAAAGAAAAAATTTCATAGACACAATCATGGCCCTCAGGTAGGTTGTATTCTGGCAGGAGATATGGGCCAATAAGCAGGTATTTATAATAAAATTTAAAATCACACCCAGTATGAGTGTGCACAGCGAGATACGTTATTCTGAAATGCTAATCATTTCTCCAACATTCCCATCACACTGTGTCAGGGAGAATTCAGAACCCTCTTCCTATTGTTTTTTTTTTTTCTCTTTGTAAGTCACTTTTATTGTTGTTATCAACTAGACTCCAAGGAATTAAAAATGAAGGCTAGTAAGGGGAGTGGATCAACAGATCCCACTACCTCAACAGATTTCAAAGAGAACAGAGAAGGGACAGGGCCTCCAACAATCTTTCAGTCTTCACGTGGGAAACAGGGAGAAGGTGGATGTGATATGTAATCAGAGAGACAGACATAGGATGTCTGGACAGAGAGACAAGAAAAGGAGGGTGGTCAGTAGAAGAATCTTGGAGCACCATTCATACTCAACACCTGCAACTGAGCAGAAGGCAAAACCTACAGAACAGTTGAGCTGATCTTCTAGTAGCTTTCTGGGTGAGACCCCATCAGCAGCAGCTACCAGTAAGTGACCCTAAGTTTGGCTGAGTAGCATGCTGCCATCTCTCTTTTAATGGTCCAACATCACCATGCCACACAACAACAAAATAAATTTTAAAAGATGGATCACTTAACACCCATGCAACGGACAATGAGAGTGGTCACGGAAAAGCCCCTTGACCTGGTTTGAGGTAGGACTGAACGATGTATGTGTTTACCATGAGTCAGGTATGGGTACCATATTGCATTTTATACTCCTTCCAACCCTATAATGTAGGTGTTATTATCAGCCTTGTTGAAAAATGAAGAAACTGTTGCTCAGAAAAATTAAGTGACTTGCTAAAGAAAACACAGAACTCAAATATAGCAAATGGGAGGCTCAGGATCTGATTCCATAACAGTATTGTTAACTTCCATGGTATAGACAGTATTGGGAAATTATTATGCAGAAAGCTTCTCTAATTTTGACTTGGAAAGAGAGAAGAAACATGCTGGAAAAGCTGCAATCTATGCTCAGTCTTCAAGATAAGGAGGCCACTGAGGCAGAGACAGGATATTCTAACAAATGGAATTGGAATCTGAAGCATGAAGGCAAGCTCTAAGGTGGGACACACCCTGGCACATTAGGATGGGAGTGTGGAGTAGAGGGCAGTGGGTAGGGGGAGGTGGAGTGAGGAGGCTGGAGACATGAGGGCTGGGGAGCATTCTTCTACTGTGAACTTCACTCATTTCAGAAGAGATATGAACTGAAGATTCTTCCCCAAGGAAGTAAACCAGACAAAAATTAACTGCTTCAAATAAACCGATATGACTTCAGAGCCATAATAATAAGAATATAATATTGGAGATGAAATATGGTTCTAAAGAGAACCTTGTGTATAGCCATTATTGTATCATTTACCACAGAGTGGTTTCATTATGTACTGATCCCAAACCAACTGTTCTCCAAAGTAAATGTTTTCAAGCTGTCCTAATACTTGGCACATTAAAGGATATGTTGGTTGGACTGAATAAAAATACTAAATGTTCAGAATATTTGAACGACATTTTTCAGAAAAGGAAACATGAATGGCCTTAACCATATGAAAATACACTCAACCTCCCAGAACCCTGAGATCACGACCTGAACCAAAATCAAGAGTCGGACACTTAACCAACGGAGCCACCCAGGCACCCCAATATATAATGAATTTTATTAGTACCTTTATTGGTACTACATATATGAAAAAAGAACAAGTTACTACACCAAAGATAAAATGAAAAAATGAGACAGAACTTTGGAAATATCTCCTTTCTTTGTTGTCTTCCTGTCCAGACCTCTTGCCTCTGTCTCTCTGGTTACACATCACACCCACCGTCTCATTCTTTCCCATGTGGAGGCTAAAAGACTGTGGGAGACCCTTAACCTCATAAATGACCATAACCAGATGAAGATAGGTTTTACCTCCTGCTTCACAATAAGAGAAGTATTAATACAAACTAAGAGTGAAGTAGGTACTCTTTTACCCAATCAAATGGTAAAAGTCAAAAAGTCATGTCTTGCTGGTGGCCAATTTGACAAAATCTGTCAACATCATATATCCCTTGATCTATGAAAGTGTGAATGACACATATTTAAGAATCTCCATCTCATCATAACTTTCCCTCTGCCATACATTCAATCCCTTGCTTTCTGGATCCCTCTGTGCCGCCTCCTCCTCCTCCTCCTCCTCCCCCTCCTCCTCCTAATTTTTATGCTTATTCTTATTCTTTTTTAATTGTCTCCCTTGTAGCAAGCAAGCCCCCAGATAATCCTAGGATAAAAAGGATTTTTTTTTTATTCCTTACATGTCTTAAATGCCTTTGTTCTAGCATTGCAATTGTATTAATTTGGCTAGGTATAGAATTCTAAGTTGTGAGTAATTGTCCTTTGTCTTTCAGTTTCCAGGATTAAAATTAACAAGTTTAAAACCTTGTAGATCTGTTTTTCTCTTCTAAAAAGTTTCAGAATCTCTTCTTTCTTTTCCTTATCTTCTGGAGAAATTTCACAATAATGCACTGCTGTTTTCATTTCATTCTTTGCAAACTCATATGTCAATATTCAATGAGCCACTTCAATGTGAAAGCTTTAGTTGTGGAGAATGCTTTTGTATTGTTTCCTTAATAACTTCTCCCCCTCTATGATCTCTGTGCTTCTTCTCTGGACATTCTTTCAATTGCATGTGAAACAACCAGGAATGATTGAAGTTCTAGTCTCTCCCTCCTCCTATTCTTATTACTAAAAATATCACACCATTCTAACCTTGGTGAATTTATTAGTTCATTTAATTCTCACAAGAATACTATAAAGAATATTTACTGGGCAAGCTTGGGTGGTTTAGTCAGTGAAGTGACCGACTCTTGATTTGGATTCAGGTTATGATCTCAGGATGTGGGATGGAGACCTGCACTGGGCTCCATACTCAGTGCAGAGTCTGCTGGAGATTCTTTCTTTCCCTCTCCTTCTGCCTCCCCCCGTCCCCCGCCCCCCACTCTCTAAATAATTAAATAACTAAATATATTTTTTAAAGAATATTTATTATTATCTCACTGTATGGGTAAAGAAACTGAGGAAGAGAGATAGTAGGTAGTTAGCCTAAAATTTTACAGCTAGTATGTAGCAGAGTTAGCTTTGACCATTTTTCCTCTTTGAGAAGAAATTGCTTCAATTCACTTTACAAATCTTCAGTTGATATTTTTTTCTGTTGTAATATTGCATTAACTTCCAAAGTTTTGTTTTGTTCTTTCATTTTTTCTTTTGGGTGGTGACTTGTTGTTCTCTCATATATCTTTTTCATTTTTAAAATTCATTTTAAATTGGAGAAACTGAGTGGCTCAGTTGGTTAAGTGTCTGAGTCTTGATTTCAGTTCAGGTCATGATCTCAGGGTCCTGGGATTGAGCCCCACATCAGGCTCCATGCTCAGTGTGGAGTCTGTTTGGGATTCTCTCTTCCCTTCTCCCTCTGTCCTAACCCCCAGTCATGCTCGCTCTCTCTCTCTCTTTCTAAAATAAATAAAATCTTTTAAAGAAATTCATTATAGATTTTGGAGTGTCTGGCTCTTTACAAACTGTTTTTGTGAATTTCACATTCTCATTTTTTTTTCTTTTTGTTTTTGTTTCTTTCACATTAAATTTTTCTTCAACTGCTTAGGGACAATGAATGAAGCACTGGAGACAGAGTGGTAGCTCTGTGTGTAATGATAAGATATGTTGATTATTGGTCTTCACTCTAGTATAGAGAAAACATACTGGTATTTCAGCCTCTCTCAGATATTTTGATTTGATGGATTTGTCATGAGACACAGACACAGACTTCAGAATACTTAAAATTTCCCCAGGGAGATTCTAATGTGCAGACAAGGTTGAAATGACTAATCTTGGAGGAGCTCTTAATATCATTTGGGGCTAGTTATTTTATTTGGGGAGAAGATTTCCCGTCTCCTTGGATTGGGAGTTGAGGTAAGACACAGGACAAGAATATCAGTAAGATGTCCACATGCAAGGGTATCTGGGTGGTTCAGTGGGTTAAGTCTCTGCCTTCAGCTCAGGTCATGATCTTGGGGTCCTGGAATCGAGCCCCGCATTGGGCTCTCTGCTCAGCAGGGAGCCTGCTTCCCCCTCTCGCTCTCTGCCTGCCTCTCTGCCTACTTGTGATCTCTGTCAAATAAATAAATAAAATCTTTAAAAAAAAAAAATGTCCACATGCAGGCATAAAGTTGGGGAAAGCAGTGAGATGGGCTTTTGTTATGTGAGTAAACTTACAAAATCTTACACTTTTAATAGGGAGTCCCACCTCCATCCTCAAGTGTTCAGTGTCCCAAATGCAGAAAACCTATAATTTCACCTCTCCAGAAAGTAAAACTCCAGTCTTCTGCCAAGGGAAAATGGAGACACTTGACTGTGGAAAGTTGGGGAGAAAACCTGGCAAGTTTGGAAACATACCATGGGGGTACCTGGATGGCTCAGTCAGTTGAGCAGCCAACTCTTGGTTTCAGCTCAGGTCATGATCTCAGGGTCCTGGGATTGAGCCCTTCTATGGACTCTGCCCTCAGCAGGGAGTCTGCTTGAGAATTCTCTCTCCTTTCTCTGACACCCCCCCACACTTGCTCATTCTCTCTCTCTTTCTCAAATAAATAAGTAGACTTTAAAAAAATACCATGAATCTCAGTTTCAGCTTGGGTATCTGATCGTTCCCATTTTAGAATCTTTCTGGGATTTCGTACTTCACCAGGGGAAATTTGCTCATTTCTAGATTGCCCCCACCCCCTACAACACAAAGCCAACCTTCTCTGTTTTGTTGACTCAGTTACCATGCATCATCTCCATTTCAGTTCCCAGGAGGTTGATTTCTTTTGTCAACTAATCCGTCTTGAGCATCAAAGCCATGAGATAACATCAAAATATGCAAGAAGAGAGCAAGTAGTCTTGAGAAACTTTATTGATATTTCATCTGTATTTAAACCACAAGAAAAGATTTTAAGGAGCTGTAGTTCCAATAATACCAGACATGTGGTTCCTCTATCATGCCCTGGGATAACAGTTCTTCCAGTCTGACAAGTGGTAGACTATTTTATAAATAAGTTGTTAAAATATTTCTTTACATGTTTGCCTCAACCTCTTAATACACTATGGATTTCTCAGTTTTGCTTGAAGTGCCTAATATAGCACATGATATCCACAGGATGGCCAATTAATTTTTTCAGAGAAAAGGAGGAAGGAAGGAGGCAAAAGAAGGAGAGAGTGAGGAGGGAAAGGTGACAGCTATTCTGAGTCACTTATTTGAGATCTAGAGACACCTGCTCCAAGGAGACTGCAGGATTGTCCAGACCCACTGTTATTGCAGGTTGACTCTGTGCTAATCACTATGTATTACACTTTACACATATTCTCTTAGATTGCTTGAAAACCCTAAAAGATAGGAGATATCATTCCCAGATGCAAGCTTAGAAAACTGGGTTCTGAGAGGACAAATAAGTTGTCCAAACTCACAGTGTTAAAATGGGTTTGGAATATACTGTCTTTCCTGACCCCTTCCCCCAAGCCTATTCTGAGAACCCAATGCTATACCAACTCGTAAATCAGGAATGAAACTCAATTCAATAGAGTTGTCTTTCCTTCGTAGGCAGAATCATCCTGCATATGAAGAATGTCGCACAGCTTGGAAATCAGCTTGTGGAAAGGAGGATTCACATCACTTGCAGGACCATTTGTTCGTTAGTTCTTTTTTAATGACCCTCGCATACCGACCAGATCTACTTAAATATAATAGCCCTGTAGAAACAGACTCTATCTAACCCAAAATCCTTCTACTCCGATTTAAAGCCGTCTCTTCTTCTTTTATCCTCAAGAGAAAAGGGAAATATCTGATAATCTTTCTTTTAATAAGACTGCTGCACTTCTGAAAAATTGTAATTTAGAGTGTCCCTTATCCAGTAGCAAAAAAAAAAAAGAAAGAAAGAAAACTCCCTGTACTCAGCATTGACCAGCCTCTTGTTATTTATGTATTCATTCTTTATTGGATTTATATAGTATCTTTCCCCTGAAGAGCTCAAGGTTCTCTTCGAGAACTTTGAAGCAGCAAATATTATCTCAACATAATGAGCCTGACTCTATCTCCTACAGAAAGAAAGCAGAAGATCATAAATTTAGCCAGAAAAGGGTCACGAATCTGCCACGAACCCGGCCCAGTTTTAAATACAAAGCACCCAAAAAGGGGACATGGCTGCTGGGAAGAGGAGCAGAGCCAGAAGGGGAGTTTTCCCTGAAAGGCATCCATGTAAAAGAGTTATCATCAGTTTTTCTTGCCCATGAAGCTCATGTCTTGTCAATCGAAGATCCCATGGGTGGGAAGAAATAGCAATGGGTGGAAGAAGAACCCATGTGGGAAGGGCAGTTCTTCCAGGAAAGACAGCGGAGAGGAGGGTCCCAGGGGCTGGGGTTTAGAGCAGATCCTGACCTTGAAGTTATCCCTGCTGTTTTCTATGATTTAAATACAATTACCAAGGGCCAAGGTGATAAACCGCCTGAGAGTGATGCTTTTAAATGTATTTCTTTACACAAGCTCTATTTAAACCTACTGTGATGGTAAAGAAATTAAATAGATCATACAGTTAAGATCATAAGTTAAGAAAAACGCCCACCTGTGAAGAATTTCATTGTCAATGTGTGTGCGCTTTGCTAGGAGTTTCAGCAACCCAAATCCAAAAGCATAGATTTTTCTCCTTTTTTTCCTCTCTATTGTCCAGAGCATTGGAGTCTGTTTTATGGGATTCATCCGCTCCGCGCAAACAGACTATCTTATCAGACCCAAGATCTTGATTCCTTTGTTCCTGATTCTGTGTTGCACCTGGTGCGGTTTTTCTGAAGAATCCAAGATTAAAGGATAGAACACCCAGTCAAAACGCCCATATCAACAGACACTATTTTTTAAAAATCAAGGTGATATAACTCCCTAATAAGAAAATCTTTTTCCATTGTCTCAGGGAGAGTACGATCAGAGCTGGAGGGAGTATTTTATAAAGTTACTCGGAAAGAGGCAATGGGGTGAGGCCTCCAGTGAAATGCTTGAGTAATAAAAGACAGTCATGAAATATCTTTCTGGGAAAAGTGAGTCTTGTTTTAGCAGGACAAAGCTTTTATTTTAATGATTATTGTTGCTCAGAACTACGGAAGAAGAAGACAATTTCCCTCCCTACTCTTGTCCCAGCAGCACCATATGGCGGTGAAGAAATTAAGCTCTAGACTCCTAACAGACCTGGTTTTGCTACCAGGCCTTCCTCCTTAGTTGCTGGATGACTTTATAAAGTCGCTCAAATTCTTCGAGCCTCAGTCTTACCAATAGGAAATGAGACTAGCAATAATATATGCTTTATTAAATGTATCTTAATTCAATGAAAGAATGCACACACAGTGGTTGATAGAAGGCATGATTACCTAGCCTATCGGCCCTCTACAAACATTAGCCTTTATCAGCATCTTCAATATTATATTATTATAGATTCAAATTTTGTCTACCACCCTTATTAAAGATAAGAAATAACCACATTGACCTCTTACCATTCCCTAAACATAAATTTGTTTTATGATTTATTAAGATCTTCAATTCTTTAATCATTTTTCTCCTCAATACAAAAACTTGATTTTTCATAATAATTACTGTTTATTTCAGTGGTTATTTGACTCCCCCTTACAATAAGCATCAAGGGGACAAGTCTGTATTGCTTATCCTATATCAGCAGCCAGGAGCACTGCAAGTACTAATACAAGTCCAATGAATGGGAGCGATAGGCTTGGCACATAGTGCACACTATGTAAATCTTTATTTTGATAAGATATGAATATAAACAAATGTGTAGGTCCAAAGAAAGGCTGGAAACAACCCCCTTTTTGTGTGTCAGCGCCTGCTGTGTTGTACGGGCCCTTTCTCATACAGCAGGGAGCACAGTGAGTGGCAGCTGCTTTATTACTGATGGTTAATGAATTATGACTGCTTAGCATAACAGAGAGGTGAGTAGATTTGAAGAGGGCCAGGTTGATCCAGCAGAGTGATTTAAATGTTAGAAAATAGGATTTAGGATGAGAGGCTGAGGGAATTGGGGTTATTTAGCCTGGAGAAGAATATGGGAGAATGTTATACAGAAGACGAAGGCCAGCTGTTCTCCATTTTTAAAGACTAATCCATGTAATGAAATGCAGGAGGTGATGTGTTAAAATAAATTCACCAAGGGACTGAGGATTCTTTAAACATACATTTATGTTATGACTTTGGGGAACTCTCAAATTTAAATTATACTAGAGAATTATAGTTGGGGAAAAATCACAATGGAAATAGCTATAACTAGTCAAAACACAAAATATGCAAACAAACCCGACTACCTTAATTGTATGGGGAGCCCTCACTTAATAAATTTGTTGTACACTTACTATTTCCAGGATAATTATTTAAGTTCAGTAAAATTTTGATTCAGATAAGATTCATCACAGGATTTTTTCCAGGAAATAAACTAATCTAGACCTTTATGGGTAAAAGAAATATGCAAGATAATTAATAGCATAAAATTTTATATAATCTTGATTCAGTAATAAAAGTACTAGGATTTGATGATCTGGAATAATCATCTAACTTTCATCTCACTTTATGTAATTTACTTTACAAAACATGTCAATTGTATCACATTATGAATGCATTAAAACAAATCACGATTTCAAAATGTATCATTTTATGAATCTCTTAGTAAGGAATTATTTTACAACTTAAAAAGTAATCTTCATATGAACAATTCTGACGCTATATATTTAATGACTATTTTAGAGTTAACAGACCTGTACTAGAAATATATGTTCTGATTTTACTCAAAGGATGGAATTTTGCCTTAGTCACTTTTTTCATGGGACTTTCTTCCCTCATTGTGGGAAGAAAGTTTAGAGTTTGCCTATAGAAAGGAATCAGATTTCGTTAGATATTTTTGAAAATAATTACTGCCACATGGTGGGTATGTACTGAATATAAGCACTGTATATGTTTCTATGCCTCACAACAGTCCTTAAAATCAAGACTACTGCAGTGATTTTCTAGGTGAAGAATATCTAGTGGGTGGCATTGCTGGCATTCCATCAGACGATGTAGGACTCTCGAACATATTGCTCACCACTTCCAAATGTGTTTATGAAAAATAATCACACAAACAAGTCACAGTGATCTGGGGAGTTTTAAATAATACATTCTATAAATCTGGAATTCAACCTGTAGGCAACAGACTTCCAGAGCTGTTTGTTATAGCATACTGGTTAAGACTATGAGCTTCAGTGACACCTGGCTGGTTGAGTCACTGAAGCAGCTGCCTTTGGTGTAGGTCATGATCCCAGGATCCTGGAACTGAGGCCCCCGTGGGATTCCCGGCTCAACAGGGGAGCCTGCTTCTCCCTCTTCCTCTGCCACTGCTCATGTTCTCTTTATCGCTCTCTCAAATAAATAAATAAAATCTTTAAAAAAAAAAAAAAAAAAGACTCTGGGCTTTAAAATTAGACAGCTTGGGTTCAAGAGTTGACTCCAACTTCATGACTTTTATTTACTCTCCCCGTCTGTGAGATGGATTTGATAAGAAATAGACCTACTTCTTAAAAAAAAAAAAAAAAAAAAAAAAAAGATTTTACCTATTTGAGAGAGAAAGAGAGAGAGAGTAGGCATGGGTGGGGTTGGGGAATGGGATGGCAAAGGGAGAGGGAGAAGCAGACTCCCTGCTGATCAGGGAACCTCACACAGGGTTGATCCCAGAACCCCAAGATCATGGCCTCAACTGAAGGCAGACACTTAACCCACCGAGCCATCAAAGTGCCCTGAGTTATACCTACTTCTTAAAGCTGTTTTAAGGATGCAGTGAAGTCCTGAATGTAGAACACTTATCACAAGGCCAGGTATACAATAGACACTCAATAAATGTTAAGTAAGCCAACGCTGAACTACATGTCTTAGGCAGACATAGAAGCCCGATGTTCATTTTTGCATACCAAGAGAATGAAATTCTGATTTTCAAACTAGCATATATGCCTTTAACGTATTATTTCACTATTTCCTTCCCCCCCCCCTCTCGTACTTCCCTTCCAGTCCTGTTGTTGGAAGGGAAGATAGTAAAATGGTTGCAGGATCCTGCATCGTTCGCAAGTGTTTTGATTTGGTATGTTAGCTCTCTTGTGGATGGCTGCTGGTTCATAATGCATTTTCAAAAAAAAAAAAAAGTGTATCTTTTAAATTAAGTTGTTTACATTTCAAATGCAATATGGCAAAATTCAAGTACATTGTCATTATTCCAAAGCCTTAGGTTTCACGACTTCAGATGGTTTCAAAGATGTTTTTCCTCTTCCTAGCTGCCTATGTGATCATAACAGATGCATGAGCACCATCTGTCGGCCAAAAGGAGTCATGAAGTTCACTTATTTTTCTAAGGGCGGTCTCTCAACTACTGTCTTGTTAAGTCGTCGTTCTAAAATTGACCCAAATGCAGATAAAATTGAAACAGTTGCATTGTTGATTTTTTTAGTGATTTTAGTCTGGAAGGAAGGAATTGAGAAGCTTCTTTAATTGCTCCCACAAGAACTTGAAAAATGAAAGATATAGTTGAGCAAAATGTAGTTTAACAACAAATTTTGTGGATCCAGAATCCTCCTAATCTTTCTCCTTCTAATACATACCTCTCCAAAAGTGTCAGACCGCTGTTTTCTTACAGATCTCATTGTAAGAACTACCCAGTACCCCTCCAGTGTTCCCAGATGATAATCCACTAAGTAGGGAGGTTGTTCAGGCCAGAGTCATTCAGTCCCGAGGCTGGGTAAACCTTTGCCTTTCTCCACATTGCGTGCCACTATCAAGCTTTATATCGGCCATTATACTAGTGTGACACTATTTTTCTACCGTGACACTGTGAAGGCCTTTTCTCTTACCGTTCCCCTAACAACTTCATATTTTTTAAATCAATATATTAAAAAATCTGAATTAACATCCAAGAAGATTCTGAGTAGCACAAATGTAGAAAGGTCAGTGTTTCATGTCTTTGGAGAAGCAATAAAATGAGAAAAAATCTTGTTTTATTCTAACTTACCCATATGTTTGCATTTAATGAAAATACTGAAAGACAACGGATCACTGTAAATGATTAAGAACTTTATTATCTTTAAATGCTAAAAATTTATGGGTACTAGGTATGTATCACCGTTTCTAGTAGTACAAGGTTTTCCCAAGTCTTAGAACTTATGCATTCTTTTTTAATTGGGAAGAAGAGGCATGCTACATAAAATGATAACTCTCTATCTCTTTCGTTTTTGTCTTGTAGTATGAAGTAAAATTTTAGAAATTTTATTGATGAAAAAGATAAAGCTCAATCTATTGTTCCTAAGACTTTGTGTTTCATATAATAACATCAATAAAATAGCACAAATCCAAAGAAGTAACAAATTCATACTACAGAAGGGTAAATTCATTAGAAAAAAAATAATACCTTGATTAAAAGACATTTTATGTGATATCTTAAGAGCCGGTCAAGCTCTCTGGTTTCATTCTAAAATAGAGATATGTATGCAGCAAGCTTATGCCAAAACCCTTCCCAGCAAACCAGAGAAGGAAGCTTGGGCTCAAGGAGTGATTGACCTATGATGCAGTTCTGCAGAAGGCTAGCCATTTCCTTGGGGAATTCTAGAGCAAAGATGGCGCCTCGACGGTGTCCCAAATTTAGGCAAGGGACCTGAGCCTTCCTAGGGCTTCGCTGAGTAGTCGTGAGGGTTGGACTGCCCCTCAGGGAGAGGATATAACCTTAGGCAAGGCAGCTCATTTGAAGGAGTCCAATTCCGGGTTCTGTCAGGCTCAGTAGTACTGATGAGGGAGCACGAGGCTGGCTGAAGACAAAGCAAATGCTGGCGCCTTGTACCCACCCCCATCCGCTTCCCCTCTGTCATATGTGTCGCATCCCTCAGGCAGCCCTGACTGCCATGAACAATAAGCAAATAGTTAACTTGCAGAGCTCACAATCCTGCTAGACAGGAGTCTCCCTGGGCTTACAAATGTTCTAAATCCCACTAACAAAGACGATTGATAGCAGGATTGTGACAACCCACCAAAAAGTCTCCCAACTATCTTAATGTTAATGGCTGGTTTAAAGACAACATTGATCCAGCCCCAAGGGCAAGGCCTCCGGCAGGCCTGGGACATCCAGGCACCTTGTAGGCCCTCTTTAGCATATGAAACTCCACTGACACCTCCCTTCCCCTCACCTTCCCCCAACAGCAGGGTACACAACCTGCCATCCCTCACAACCCGGGGCAGCAGCTCTTCCTGCCCACGGGTCCTGTCCCCGTGCTTTAATAAACCATCATTTTGCACCAAAGATGTCTCAAGAATTCTTTCCTGGTCATCGGCTCCGGACCTCAGCCCACCGAACCTCACCTAGGTTCTAGAACTTCATCAGTACCAAGAGCTGGTGGATAAACCTTCGAACCTGAAGGGACGATCTGGGTGGTACACCTCAGTGTCCATTGCCTCGCTATAGTTACATAAGGGAAAATTCCCCATTGCTTATATTTTTAGTGTTTTGCCTCCTTCACTCATTTGATATATCCAGCCCATCCTTGAAATGCAAATACCATTTAATGTAGACTTAAAGTGAAGTCTAAGATAAAGATGTTAGACTTGCAGACTCTGAGCGCCGAGTGACTTACCAAAATTACCACTTCTTGAGCAGAACAATTGCTATATATTGTTATTATTTATTTATTTGTTTGACAGACAGATCACAGTGGGGGGGGGGGCAGGCTTCCTGCTGAGCAGAGAGCCTGATGCAGGGCTCTATCACAGGACCCTGAGATCATGACCTGAGCAGAAGGCAGAAGCTTAACCCACTGAGGCACCCAGGTGCCCCAAAACAATTGCTATATTTTTAAGTGAAATAATAAACCCTTGTGGAACTATTTTCAATGCCAGTCTTTTAGCCGCACACTTCCTAAACCTTGTGCCAAGGGACTCTGGGGCACTACAGCATACTCACTGGAGAACCACGGAATATTTTTAAATTTCTAAGAAAACACAAGAATGTCAGACAGTGTATGAAATACTACCTCAAAACAGTTCACAGTTTTTACATTAGCTCAAACTGTATTCCTTTTGATGATGAATTTTTGTAGAGCTGTAGCTTCTGGGTACAAAATCCCTGGCATGCAAACATCAATGTGAACCAGAAATGAAGGTGACAAGATCCAATCCAATTGTTAAGGCTTGAAAAATTGTGCAATACCCCAAAATTCACACATCCCTCTAACAAGCAATTGTGATTAAGCAAGAAATATAAAATATATTATTTTCTTTCAATGTAAGTGTACTGCTGTTTAAGATGGTTATGGAGTTGTTGGGACATAATTATGTATTAACACCTATGGGTGCTAAGAAAAAGTCACTGAGCCACTAAAAGTGTCATGAACTAAGAGAATTTGGGAAACTTTCTTTTGACACTTGATCACAGTTGAGAGAAGAATGTATTTAAGAATGGACATGCATGGATCCAGAGCTCCCTATAAGACCAAACCAGTGAGGGGGTAGGAGGGAGGGGGTGGCTGAGTGATGGACATTGGGGAAGGTATGTGCTATGGTAAGTGCTGTGAATTGTGTTAAGATTGATGAATCACAGACCTATACCCCTGAAACAAATAATACATTATATGTTAATTTTTTAAAAAATTTTTAAAAAGACCAAACAAGTGACATTTTATGCCATTAAAATGAAAGATGCTTCTTTCCACTTTAGAAGTACAGAAAGAGGAGAAGGAAAGGGAACAGAAGGAAACAGAAGGAAAGGGAACAGAAAAGGGCCATGGCCTTGAGATTAAGTTCAGCTAAAAACAAAACAAAACAAAACAAAAAAATGCAGACTAATGGAAGCAATATGATGTGGGTGACTCCACAGCATCATGAGGGACTCAAACACCTAGGTTTTCTGCTCTACTTCTTCAAGGTCAATTCAAGTTCCAAGATGGTTTTTGGAGCACTAATAATTTCATCAGGCAGAAAGAGGAAAAGAACAGGCCCACTGTCTCTTAAAGAGAAACTTATAGCCCACATATTTTCTTCACATACCACTGACTAGAGGTAAGTCAGATGTGAGGTGGCCAATATACCCGGGTTTGCCTGTCATTTTCCCAGTCTTATTACTGAACATCTCCTAACCTTGAAAACCTGTCAGTCCCTGGCAAACCAAGATGATTGGTCACTCTAGTCACATGATCACATCTTGCAGCCAGAGAGACTAGAACAACTAGTTTTTAAGCTGTTGAACAATCAACTCAATTAAAATCAAGCTTTTCTACTAAAGACGGAAAAAATGGACATGTAACTAATACACAGGAATGTAATAGACATTGCTAATAGCAATGTTTTCTGTAATGGCCAGTCATCAAAACTTTGGGCACATCAGTACTTAAAGAGAAGAATAGAGAGAGAGAAGGTCATTCAGGAGATTGAAAAGGAACTGTTTTAGATAAAGAAAAACCATAAGAAGTGAGAGACATTACGAGAAAAGAATAAATTCCAAGAGGCAGGTTTTACCATATAATCAAATGCTGCAGATAAAGCCTGAAAAGTATCCCCCAGTTGAACTGTAGCTAGAAAGTAATATAGCTATGTGTTGGGGTCCAAGTGCTTTGGATACCTAAGAAGAGAAAAGTTATTAAAAACTGGAGGGGGGGAGCACAGAAGATGAGAAGAAGGGTCAATGAAAACAAACCTCACTTACAACAAAACTTGACCAGTATCAGCATTAGATCTCAGGTTGATCCTGAGAACAGAGATGTTTAATTTTTTTCCCAGCTTTTTAAGATATAATGGACATATAACATTGTGTAAGTTCAAGGTATACAATGTAATGATTTGATACAGGTTGTAAAATGCTTACAGTAGTAAGGTTGGTTAACCCATCTACCACCTCACATAGTTGCAATATTTTCATGGGGTGAAAATTTTAAGATCTACTCTCTTAGCAACTTTAAAATATGCAGTATAATGCTGTTAACTATAGTCATCCTTCCGTCCCCAGAACTGATTCATGTTGTAACTGGAAGTGCCCTCTGACCATCGTCACCCAATGAGATGTCACCTCACCCCTGTTGGAATGGCTATTACAGAAAATAAAAATAAATTTTTAAAAAAGAGCTAGTCAGTTGAGAGTCTGACTCTTGATTTTGGCTCAGGTCATGATTTTAGGGTCATGAGAATGAGCCCCATGTTGGGCTCCAAGCTTAGTGTGGCGTCTATTTGAATTTTTTTTTCTCTTTCTGCCCCTCCCCTTGCCTAAATAAATAAAATCTTACTACAAAAAAAAAAAAAAAAAAAAGATAAATAAATAACAAATACTGGTGATGATATGGAGAAAAAGGAACCCAGAGCACAGTTGGTGAGAATATGAATTGGTACAGACACTATGGAAATTAAAATGACTCAAAAAATTAAAAATACAACTACCATAGGACCCAACAATTTCACTTCTGGGTATAGAGGTGAAGGAAATAAAATCAAAATCCTGAAAGGATATCTGCCCACCCATGTCCATTGTACTATTCACAATAGCCTAGACATGGAAACAGCCCAGATGTGCTTCATTGTTACCAAACACTAGTGCCTTAACACTCTGTGAGAACATACATATTCTTTGCCTCTGACAAAGAGCTTTCTATAATTTAGTTGCTCTGACCTGGCTGTGTCTTTTTTCCTGGCAACATCACAAAGTACTTTATCTGTGCACGCCATAGACACTGCCCACTTCAACACGTGTTCAGTGAAAAAGAGAGGATCAGGGGTTTAATTCTCAAGCTTTCCTGTCTATGATCATAAGATTCTTAAAGTGATCTTTCAGAGATCATGCTTCTTTATGAAGCAGAAGTTATGGTTTCTGATGACTAATGAAACATAACTTCATTTAAAAAATAGGATTCCAACTGCCCAGTTACTCCAGCTTGCTCACTCAATTACGTCACCACATAACGATTACTTAGGATTTCAAGTTCATTGGTCATCCCTCTGCTTTATCCTTATGTATCAGTTTCCCACTGCCTTTACATCTTTTTCTGGCCAGCTTAAATTTCATGGCCAATCACACCAACCACACTGTTTCAACATCCTTACTTCGCCTACCCTCCTTGTCCTGGCAAATCTCAGCCATGATCCATCCAGCTGCCCAGTTTGTCCATGTCAGCAGAACGGGACCCGAGCATCACTAAAGAAACTCACACCACAGGGGCGCCTGGGTGGCTCAGTGGGTTAAGAAACTCACACCACAGGGGTGGACGCTCTCACCCATTCTTCACCGAGAGCTACTTTGTTCTCAAAATCAAACCACTGTATCTAGTCACCTCATTTTAAACTCAGCAAATGACCTTGCTTTCGACCTCATAGAACAAAGAGAAGCCATCCACTAGGAACTACTTCAGCCTCAGCACAGCTGCAAAATCCTACCCTTCTTTTTTTTTTTTCTTTTAAGATTTTATTTATGTATTTGACACAGAGAGATTGATCACAAGGAGGCAGAGAAACAGGCAGAGAGAGAGGAGGAAGCAGGCTCCCTGCTGAGAGAGAGCCCCATGTGGGGCTCGATCCCAGGACCCTGAGATCAAGACCTGAGCTGAAGGCAGAGGCTTAACCACTGAGCCACCCAGGCCTCCCCAAGATCCTACTGTTCTGATGGAAGTGGTGGCTCTTTCCATGCATGCACTGGACTTTATCTTCTCTGGTTTTCTTTCTTGAAATCTTGTCAATCACCTGCAGCCATACTCCAGGCTATTTTGTTTTCGTTTTTTAATTCCTTCCCCGTGCATAAGAAAGCAAAAATCTCTCAGAATTAAAAAAAAAAAAAAAAAAAAATCCTTTCTTGAGTCCTTCGTTCCTACTTTCTCTTTGCAATCAGGTATCTCAAATAAGTTTTCATGTTTGCCACCTCCATTTATACAATCCCAGTCATTTTGCAATTTACTCTAATCTAAATTCTGTTCCTAACACTCTACTGAAATGACTTTCAGTGAAGTCACCAATGACCATAATGTTCCTGTATCTAATGAATATGTTTTACACCCTTTTGCATGGACAGGGAGTCAGGACATGATAGGACTTAAGAGTATCCAAGTTGATATTATGGTTTTGCCAAATGCTGGCTGTGTGACATAGGGTAAGTTCATCAGTATCTACTTTTGTATGTAAAATGAAGACATTAGGGGAATGTACCTAAGAGTTGTTTTGAAAAGTAAATGAGATAAAGGATAGCACAAAATATATGAATAAACATCAGTTTTTTGGTCATTTATTTTTGTCTCTCCCTTTTACAGGAAACAGTTTTTCAGGAATTTCTCATATTTTTGCACATCTTGAGAACAGAGGCACTGATTGCTTTTTGTTGTGGAATATCTTTTCAAATATTTTGGAAGGTAGAGATTTTCCTCAGAGAGTAAGCATTTTATTTGCTGCCCAGACTTAAGAAGTTATATGAACTTCAAGCAAGATAATAATAAGAAAACCACACTTCTCTAAAAACACGGGGCAAAGGTTTGAACAAGTTACAGAGGAGTGCATTTAAATGCCAAGAGATGCTTCGTCATGGCCAGCAAGGCCCTGTATGGTCTCTCACAATCTGCCTCTCGAGTTTCATTTCCTACCGCTTTCTTCGTCGACCATGACCCTTCTTCCCGTTCTTGCAAAAATCAATTCCTATTCATGCTTAAGCTCCATCTCTGTGTTTCTCCCATTCTCTGGAATATGTTGCCTACATCCCCAAGTGACTGATTTTTCACCAATTAGAGGCAGCTCCTGATTACCCAAACTAATTTTATTCTCTCCCTCTCTCTCCCTGTCACATTACACTACTTAATTTCTTCCTAGCACTTCCACTATTTAATATCAGTTTCTCTGTTCATTTGATTATTTCCCCTTTATTAAGTTGAGCCTCTCCATAGCATCTAAACTCTATTTGTGTAAAGCTATTGTATGTCTTCTTCAACGCTATTATCTCAAAGTCTAAAAGAAAAACTGACAGAATGCTCAACATTTGATGGTTAGATAAATTAACAAGTAAATGGATATATATGTCATACTAATCACTGACTTCACGAACGAAGACACATAATTATATTTAGATATTTATATCCTTAGAATGTTCTCTTGTTGTATGTATCTACCTGCACCTCTCCAGGTCCAGCTGTATTTTTGTACCTACATAATGACTTTGTAGATTAACTCTGCCGTCAGTTATTTACTGAATTTTGGTGGGTTTATTTTTTTTTTTTTTTTGGATTTTCTAAATTCATACAGCCTGAAAGCTTCATCATCTGTTTCATCATTTCATCGTATGTTCTAACCCATTGAAATTTAAAAGCTTAATTATTTGTTTCCGTATGAGACTAGATTCTCCTTGAAAGTAGTCCTTTTTGTATCTGTTACAACACATGGTGTGTCATTGAACAATATTCATTAATTTACAGGTTGGTTGATGATGAATTTAAGATAATAGATTAAAAGTCAAAATAGGCAACAACTATTTATAAATTAAGAAAAAATGGTGATAACAGGAAGGAGGTTGTAGTTCTCGAACCACCTGGGATACATGGCTGCCGTCCTTTATAGAAATTAGCCTCAGGTTCATGGTTCTGAGAGTAATTGTCCAGTTCACTTTTCTCCTATTCTTTTTCCTCCATCTTCTCAATGAAAATAAACAACACTTGATATGCTGGTGGTTGTTAGTGTCTGACTGTCTGTGAATCACTTTACTTTGGTCTGTCTCCAAAGCTGTTGTCTAAACCATAAAAGAAAAATTGTGGTACTTGGCAAACTCTCCTCTTCTTAAACCATCCCAAACCTATCAGTCCTGTAAGTCTTGCTCAAATTCTTACCCTTCCCAAAGTCTTCCTGGGCTGATGTGGTCCAAATTAATATTCCTCTAACACTTTTGTGTATCCCTCTTTGTTCTTGGCATGTAGATAAGTAAAAGTTTCCTGTAAATCTTCACTGAATAAATTAATTATTTAATCACTCAGGCAGTTTAGTATTGAAGGTGTAGGAAAATAATATACCCCGAATCTATTAGAAAACCAATATGTTTTCAGAATTGAAAAGAGAAAAATACAGAATCCAAGTAATTAAGGGATGCAGAGGGATAAGCAATACTACGGATATGTAAAACCTAGGTTGAAGAAAAATAAAAGGATATCAGGCACCCAGAAAAATCAGATGGATCCTCCCTTTAAAAAGTAAATACATATAAAAGGAACTTACTATGATTTTAAAAGGAAAAGTGGATCCTTTATCAAAAGCAAAGGTGATCTGGCTCGGCTGCGGTACCATGTGAAGGATTAAAGAAAACATAATGCTCTTCAGACACAAAGGTGACAAGAGACTGGATAAAAAGAAAATTGAAATGTGGAATACAAGAGAGTTCACGACACAAGGAAAAAGTAAATGGAAAAGGAGGGAGAAAAAAGCAAATCATTTATCAAAAGGTGAGCTAGAAAATAGGGACACCTGAACGAAAAAGAAAAAAAAAACACAGCCGTCCTCTCTAGAGTGTGCAGAGCAAAGGCAGACTTAGCAAAGGAGACATAAAGTTACTGCCTGAATCCCGGGGCGCTACCCCGGGCCAAAGAAGACGAAGGACACGATTGATTGACGCACCTGGGGTGGAAGCAGAGATAAAGCGAAGCGGCTGAGCTCCACGAAGGGCTTGAAAGATAACCTTGGAGTATATTAAAAGACTTAAACAAAAACAGGTCAGACACAAAGGGAATCCATCAACTGCCGAGAAAAATCCAGCGTTTCCACTGCCCCAACCAAGAACACTCGGTTAGCATGAAGCACGCACCTGAGGACACACGGTGCATACGAGTTGGAAGGCGTCCCTGCGCAGGGAAGGGGACCCAGGCAAGAACTTGAACCTGCAGGAGCCAGCGGGAGGCGGCTGAGCGCCCCGGACTTCGAGAGGGACAGGGGGACACCCTCGCCCAGGCAAAGGAAAGAAAAGGCGGAGAAGTAATAAATAAACAGCATCCCCCAAATCGGATCTGAGATTTGAAAAAAACCCAAAGTAATGTCAGAGGGTTTGCAAGGGAGGTGGGGGAAAGTGATGCTGTTGGCACTTTTGCGTTAGATTTGAAAATGTCATTGAATAAAAAATTCTTTCTTGTTAAGGTAGAATAATTATTAAATTGATATTTGCAGAAAACCAAAGCACAGGAACTGCAAAGGCTGTCCTTGTATGTGTATAATTGCATGAAAGAAGAAAGGTAACTCATAAAAAAAGGAAAAACGAAGAAATGAGTTGGTTTAATCTGGTCATGCAGAAAAACAACTGCATGGGGAAAACTTCAAGAAAAGTAAATACATAGAAAATGAAACAAGAGGAGGGTATGTGCTATGGTGAGTGCTGTGAATTGTGTAAGACTGATGAATCACAGACCTGCATCCGTGAAACAAATAATACATTTTATGTTAATTTAAAAAATGATGTATTATTATGACAGTTTAAAAGAAGAAAAAAAAAAGAAGATGAAACAAGAGATCAAAGTAGATTTTCCTGGATCAAGAGTGATGAATGCCCTTCCCCAAAACAGTAGGGGACAGCAGTCCACGTGGAATTGGGCATTAAGACGACACATCAGTAGTTCCAATGGTGAGGAGAATTAATAGAAGAATTTTTAAGTTGAATGAAAAGATCATGTTCTGTGAACATCTTTAAAATTCACTATTGAACACTTGAAGAAAATCATTGCTTTCAGTGTTGTGGTCAGGAGAAAGGTGAAGATTTTGAAAGAAAAAGAGAGAGCCTAAGAGAGGTACTCTACCCTTAGAACCTAGCAGTCTAATGAAGGAACAAGAAATAGAAGTGCATAAATAAATAGGTATGTACTGGGGCGCCTGGGTGGCTTGGTGGGTTAAAGCCTCTGCCTTCAGCTCAGGTCATGATCCCAGGGTCCTGGGATCGAGCCCCATATCGGGCTCTCTGCTGAGCGGGGAGCCTGCTTCCCTCTCTCTCTCCCTGTCTCTCTGCCTACTTGTGATCTCTATCAAATAAATAAATAAAATCTTTTTAATAAATAAATAAATAAATAAACAGGTATGTATTAAACAATGTTGGGTTAATGTCAAAGTAAGTAGCATCCACCACAAAGGGCAGAATAGCTCAGGATGAAAAAGTGAAGGAACGGCTGGCCTAATCCAGAAAGTTTTCACAGAGAAAATGGAATTCGGAAGATCCTTTGGGAAGTAGAAAATGGGAAAGGCCATGTCACAACACACATCACTATCCCTTTTCCGAAAAGGAAGGTTAAAGCATCTTAAGGAAAAATGGCAGCGCATGTCTGTTCTGCATTTCTCTTTGTGAGGCCGAGAGGACAGCAGAGCTTCTTCCCGGACCGAGTGATGGCGGACCACTCGGAGTCCTTTCCAGCTCTGTCAGTGGAGGGGGCTCCCTCCCCCCTGCGCTCCATTAGAGAGATAATGGAAAAACCAACAAAAAACAATCCAGGATGTGAACAAAGTCAGACACACACCCGCGCCGTGTCCCTCAGGTGTAAAGGGTGGCAGAGAGCCGCGAAGACGAAGTTAAGGCAGTGAGCCAGCTCAGAGGTGACTTCTGTGAGAAGCGGGCGCAGAAAGTTATGCTTCTCCATAGAGGCCAACGTTCCAAAAGCATGGGGGAAAACGGACCGACAGTTCCCAGGGACAGTGTCTGATTTACGTCCTGCACCGCGAGCACTAAAGGAGCCAAGGAAGAAAGGAAACAGCTGGAAATCAGAGAATGGTCCTGCCGTGTAGAGGTGTGTAAAGACAGACTGCCCATTCCTGTCAGGCCGGCCGCACTTACTGAGTGTGCGTGTTCTCATTTGACCCAAGAATGAATGAGAAATGCAGTGTCCGTGGAAAAATGGATATCCTGGGGTGATCAGAGATAGGGGGAAAATGCCTATAAATAAGGATCAGGTACCATGTTTGTTGAGATAAATTGTGAGAAAAGAAACAGGAATATCTTGCGGGGGGGGGTGGGGGAAGGAGGGAGAGGGGCCTTAAGGTTCCTTTATCCCACTGGGGAAAAAGTCAGCAACCCCTAGAAAAAGGGGGGAAACAGTAATGGTTGGGGGGCCTATGAGGAATCAAGTCTGCACTTAAAGAGAGAGCTCACGACATGGACTTATGAACTGGAAAATGCCTACAAGACCCTGCCCAGGGGCACCTGGATGGCTCAATGGGTTAAAGCCTCTGCCTTCGGCTCGGGTCATGATCCCAAGGTCCAGAGATCAAGCCCCGAGTTGGGAAATCTCTGCTCAGCAGGGAGCCTGCTTCCCCCTTTCTCTCTGCCTACTTGTGATCTCTGTCAAATGAATAAATAAAATCTTTAAAAAAAAAAAAAAAGGCCCTGCCCAGCCTGACCCGGCATTTCTCTAACCTCGCTTCTTCTCTCCCCCTCACGAACTGCTCTCCAACTCCACAGACTTCCTCCCGGTATCCCTGCACACCAGCGAACCCCCCAGATTATGGCATTTCAATTCCCGTTCCTGTCACCAGGAACATCCCTCATTCAGATATCAACGTGGATCACTCCCTCCCCTCAACTGGGACTTTTCTGGACACCTTTTAAAATTGCACAATTCTGGGCACCTGGGAAGCTCAGTCAGTTAAGCATCTGACTTTGGCTCAGGTCATGATCCCGGAGTCTTGGGATCCTGGAGTCTTGGGATCGAGCCTAGCATTGGGCTCCCTGCTCAGTGGGAGCCTGCTTCTCCCTCACCTGCTCCCCCTGCTTGTGCTCTCTCTCTCTCTCTCCCCCCTCTCTCTGTTAAATAAATAAATAAAATCTTTTTTAAAAAGTAAAATAAAACAAAATGGCAAAATCCTCCCCACCCCCGCAATACACACACAGCAGTGCCCACAGACACATTTTTTATCACCATTCCCCAGTGTGGGTTTTTACCCCCATAAGCATTTAATGGCTCTCAGTACTATAAACTTTTGCTTATCCACTCAGCCTTCTTGTGTCTCTCTATCTAAGATGTAAGGATTATGAAGGCAGCAATTAGTGTTCATTTCTGTATTACTAGACCTAGAAGGTTGCCTGGCCTATGTGCTCTATAAATATTCAGAGACTTAATGAATATTTAAAAAATTAAAAGTGTAGGGGTTCCTGGGTGGCTTAGTCAGTTAAAGCCTCTGCCTTTGGCTCAGGTCATGATCTCAGGGTTCTGGGATCGAGTTCCGCATCAGGCTCTCTGCTTGGCAGGGAGCCTACTTCCCCCCCCCCCCTCTCTTTGCCTGCCTCTCTGCCTACTTGTGATCTCTGTCTGTCAAATAAATAAATAAAATCTTTTTTAAAAGTTAACAGTGTACTAGCTTAGTATTCCAATAGAAAAAGACTGAAAGTTCCACGCCCTAAAGAAAAAAGGACAATTAAACCATGGACAAAAGAAGATAATGTAGGTATTTCATGGTTTTAGTTAGCTGAAGACTACATCAATGGATAGAAGCTAATGTTGGAGAAAGTTTCCTTAAAGACTTACTATTTAAAAGGAAAAACAATTCCCCTTCCAGCACAAAACGGGAGGATATCTCTTTAGAGATATTTTCTGCACCAGGGGAAGGCAGTTCCACTGTTCTTAGATAGAATTTTTATGAACTGAGGGATGTAGGTAGAAGACCAGACTGGGAGGATTAAAAAAAGATAATGAATGGAGTTGATACTTGATAATTCTTGTGGAGACAATGAGGAATGAGGCGCACCACAGATGAGAAGTACACATTGCCGCTACCTCAGAGAACATTCTAAGCAGGACTCTGAGAAGACCAAGTAAATATGCTGAACATGAGGGAGAGTGTCTATCGCTACAGAGCTGCTGTTTTGCACTGATGAGTAAGCAAACCGAATTCATGAGGTTGAAAACCCAGGTCATCGTGGGACACAAGGAGTCAGAAGACGTTGGCTCTGCTAAGTAGAGGCACTTCAAGAAAAAGTTAGAATAACTTGTTGATAATGAAGAAGAACTATATAATTTGTAGACGTTAAAGACGTTTAGAGCCCTGTTGGTATGTTCTGATAGAACAAAAACAGTCGTGTGAGAAATTTGCTCATTTCTCCATAAGCTTAGCAATGAGATCAGATTGTGCACACCAGACGCACATTCACCGTGTCTTCCCCATTGTGACGAGCGTGGAACTTGGCACGAGGCCTTTCTCTTAACACACTCTGAACAAGTGTTTACCTGATGTAATAATGCATATACGTGAAAAGGCAAATAATGACCCCAGAGTCTGTTTCAAAAACCAGGCACAACGCTCCATATTCCTACGGGGAAGGTGAAGATTAAGAGGGACGCTTGCAGTGCCCAACAGTAAAATCCACACACTGTGCAGTAGAATAAAGTCAGAGGGACCTCAACTAAGAGAACTAGAAACATCTCTTCCTCTCCTCAAGCGAGAGAGGCAACTTGCTCTCCTAAAGCAGGAAGTATTGCTAGATGTTTGCAGTGAGCGGAGATAACACACCCGAGCCGAGCCGCATGGGAGGCAGAAAGGCGTACCGGGGGCCACACAGAGCAGCAGTAGTAAGAGAACAGAAGGTGACGGCGTTAGACGTCTGTGCTGGGATGGAGAAGAGCCATATGCACCTGTGGCACATCGGGGAAAAATACAACAGACTTGGGCACAGAGGCAGAAAGATGACTCACGGGGGATGGCTTATAAAGATCCCGCGCTTCCCTGGAAGGAAATACAGGGCATCTGGATCACATTAGGAACAGATGAAACGTACAGGGGGTGGGGGACGGTGCGTCTGGAGTCCGCAGGGGTGCACGGGGCTGAGGCAGACGTAGGGGGAGGACGAGGGGGAAGGACCAATGCCGCTGACCGGGGCTGGGAGCAAGAAGAGCGCTCTTAGGAACGCTGGAGGAAAACGAGATATTCCCGAGTCTCACTAGGGGAAAGCGAGGTACTTTATGCTAACTGACAGATGTAAACGCTATTAGGGAACCATGGTTACAGGCGAAGCCTTACGATATTTATCAAGAATGGAAATAATAATTATAAAGTGAAGGAAAGTGGATATACTTTGTGCACTGGTGACAGGTGTGTGACAGGGACTTCATCCCGCCTGAGTGTTTTGAGCTCACAGAAGGGCAGAAGAACACACCATAAGAGACGCTTAATCTCACAAAACAAACAGGATGGCCGGGGGGGAGAGGGTGGTGGGGTGATGGACATTGGGGAGGGTATGTGCTATGGTGAGTGCTGTGAAGTGTGTAGACCTGGTGATTCACAGACCTGTACCCCTGGGGCTAATAATACATTATATGTTCATAAAAAATTAAGGGAAAAAAAAAGGGCAGATGAGAAATATAACCATGAGGAACATGACAGGGGAGTGTGGAGTCTGCCAGGGATAAAAGAAGAAAATCTGAAAATAAAATCCTGGAATGCACTAGAAGAACGTTTAAAACATCTGAGCTGGGGCAAATCACTAAAGATACTTCCAGCATCTAGAAGAAACAGTACCCATGGGACTGACTGAGGGAAAAGAAGAAGAAAATCATGAGTTACGAGAGTGAACAGAGGGTTCCTCCAACTGAATACAGATATTATTAGGCTCTTCTAGGAGACAGTAACCCAGATTTTACTTTTTTTTTAAGATTATATTCAAGGATTCTAAATGGGGAAAACTATTCATGAGCCTATGTGTATGAGTGTCACGGGGAACTATAGTTTTATGGAATATTGCTGGGACATGCCACTTGCCCTCTCGACGCACTTGGTCCTATGTGAAGCACCGATTATTTACCTAGAATGTCAATAAAATTGCTTAGCATATAATAGCATTGATTCGGCTTTGGACGCATAAATGTAACAGATCAGGGAGCCTGAGTAGCTCAGCTGGTTAAGCATCTGTCTTCGGATCAGGTCATTATCTCAGGGTCCTGAGATCGAGTCCCACATCAGACTCCCTGCTTGGGTAGGGAGCCTGCTTCTCCTTCTCCCTCTGCCGCTCCCCCTGCTTGTGCTCTCTCTCTCTATCTCTCTCAAATAAATAAATAAAATCTTTTTTTTTTTTTTTAATGTAACAGATCATCCTCTCCCCAGATCGCCAAAATTTGATTCTGTGGGTCAGTCCTCACCTAAGGAGAAGACATAGAGAAGTCATTTCAGGAATGACAACGTGTGGCACATCTTCACCCCTGCAAATTCCAGTATCCACCACTTGCTGCTGTCCTGGGACACCTGGCTGCCTCTCTGGAATGGGAGACTGTGTTTCTTGCAGAGAAAATACTGTGCTGAGCTACAAGACAGAAAGTGAAGGCAGGAAATTGAAGAGGTCAGGCTTTCCGACAGAAGAGAACTCTGCATTTATTGTGCAAAGAACAAAGAAGGCTGACCGGGTACCACTTTTGTCTAGGGTTACCTGATTGATAGGTCATCCCAGGAGCCAGAAGTCTGTCCTTGTCCTAGGCTCTCTTCTCCTGCTTGGGTGTGTGTCCAGTCGGCAACAAGTCTTTTCCTCTCTATCCCCAGTGCCATTGTTGTGGTTCTGCCCCTCCATGTTTCTCTCCTAGACAATAGCTTCATAACTTGCCTTGTGGACTTCTGTGTTGCTACCCTCAAAATATATCCTCTGCTGTGACCAAATCAATCCTGTCTTACTATATCAGCTCCTTGCCTATTTATTTGCCTTTAATAATTTCTTCTGACATGTAGAAATGAAGTTTATGCTACTGGAAAGTGGAAAGGGCAGATAATTTCATGACCTCTACACATATGCCTTTTCATACCCATTGCTCCAAGCTCCCCTACCCCTATCCATTTAATGACTCAGCAGCACTGAGATGCTTGTCAGCCAGCACAGACCCTGCTGCCCCACACCTCAAGACCTCAGCCATGCCAATACATCTCTCAGAAATCTCTTCTTTCCTTCTCTATAGGATGACCTACTATTTCTTTAATGGTCCCACCTAGGGTCACCTGTCTCTGTGAAGCATTCCCTCCTATGTTCAAGGTCAATAATCCTCTCCTCGAGCCACTCATATAATGCTGGCCCTGTGCATAGCACACTGGAATTTAACTACTGGTGTAAGCATATGCCTTCCCTTCTGGATTGTGATTTTCTTAAGACAAAGACTATTTCTTATGCATCATTCTAATCTCAATATTTTGTAAAATGCTATGTGTAGTCAGATTAAAATCTTTGTTTTTCCTTCTATAGAGTACAAATTAATTGGATGAGAACAATCTAGGAGAAAAAGAGAAGCACTAAAAGTGCCAAGGAAAATAATAAGAGAGCAGATATTAAAAGAAAATTAAATCAGAGAAGTTAAAGTGTCTTGAGATAAAAATAAAAAATACAATAATTACCTATGAAACTTGATTATTGTATCAAAGTGGCAATCCATCTATGTTTTAAGAGGTCTGCGATGTCTGAAAATTATACACAGAAGTCATGAAGATTCTCTGTGAGAAAATGATATCTATATAGAGTTACCCTAACTAAAATATAATATCTGTGTTATGGAAAAAGAAACAGTGATGTACTGCCAAGATAATAGAGAATAGCAAAGTGATTACTGACTGTTTGAATGGAAGAATATAATGCATTCTGCCTGATGTACCAAATAAAAGAGAAGTTTTATAAGGCAGCAGAAGAAATGAAATGCTCAGAAACTCTTAACCACAGAAGAGTAAGTACAATAGCCTGAAGTTCAAGGAAGAGTCCCAAACCATAGACATAATATGAAATATGAAATTGATGAATAATAGATAGAAGTGATGATAAATTTTATTTAGCATGAGAAGAGAAATGGCAGCTTATCTGCTGAGCAAGGGGAAAAGACCATATAACTTGGGACAAGTAGAAGAAAAAGTGATGGTTTCACACACTGAGAATAGAAAAGAACTTTCTGAACTTGAGCAGACTTAATAGAGAATCCCATGATGAAAAAGAAAGGGAAGAACTTGCCTGTGGGGCCGTAACACTAATGCTAGTGATATTAGAGGATGGCCTCATGGAGGGAAGGGTGCTGCTCCTGGGGAGCCAAAGGAAGGATGCCCAAGAAGAAAGAACCAGCCCCCTACTCAAAGAAGAGGCTCTAGACAAGACAAAAAAAAAAAAAAAAAAAAGAGTAGAGAAGCTCTGGCCCTCATTTCCAAAAGAATAACATATGGTGTTGGTAAAAATGTGAGAAAGACAAGGGGTATAGGATATAGAACTAAGAAAACACTTAGATATGTAAAAGGAATCACTTTGATTTTAGACGCTATGGGAGAAATCCAATGATAAAAGTATGAGAAGATTTGATACACCAGGCATACAAAAAGAAGAAAGAAAATATCACTCTTCTAGACCCTCCACAGGGAAGGAGGAAAGATAAACTTTTTAGGCTTAAGAAACAATGTTTTCCTGAGAAACGGAGTAAAATTTTCAAAAGAGAGTTCTGAGAACATGTGGGGGACATGAAAATATGAGTAAATTGAGTAATAAAAAAGTGTAAAGGGAAATTTACCATGAAATTTAGTATAGTATTGTAAATACTGAGACACAAGGAAGTTATGCCATACTTCGGTGGACACTGAAGAAGATTAGTACACGGGACAGGAAACCCTAGGTTTGTTTTGTTCTTCGTTTTTTCAAATTTGAGAATGTTCTGTGAATAAAGATAACTTTGAGATTTTCTATTGTTTAGAATTGGTCATAAAAGCTGTGAGGTCTACCCCAGTTTTTATGTAATGGCAAAGGAAAAAATTCACTACTGAATACTGAATTTAAATGGAGAATAAAAAAACAAAACAATATTGCATTTTAATTACATCCTCAATTTTGTGTACATTAAATATACCGTTAAGGGGCAACTGGGTGGCTCAGTCAGTTAAGTATCCAACTCTTGATTTCAGCTCAGGTCATGATCTCAGGCTCCTGAAGTTGAGCCCCACATCTAGCTTCCTGTTCAGCAAGGAGCCTGCTTCTCCTCTCTCACACCCTCTCATGCACTCTCTTCCTCTCTCTCAAATAAAAAATAAATAAATCTGGGGCGCCTGGGTGGCTCAGTGGGTTAAGCTGCTGCCTTCGGCTCAGGTCATGATCTCAGGGTCCTGGGATCGAGTCCCGCATCGGGCTCTCTGCTCAGCAGAGAGCCTGCTTCCTCCTCTCTCTCTCTGCCCGCCTCTCTGCCTACTTGTGATCTCTGTCTGTCAAATAAATAAATAAAATCTAAAAAAAAATAATAATAAAAAATAAATAAATAAATCTTTTTTTTTAATTCCAGTTAATTATATTTGTTATTGATGGGAGTTTTCGTGGATATGTTTCTGTATATGCATACCAAATGCGTATACCTATCTACACTGTGAAAGGGCCAGCACTAAGTGCTATGGAAAATGAAACTAAGCACAAGATATTGTGCATATCTTTTAGATAATTCTGATCAAGTTGAGTAAAGTGAACACGAAAAAATGGAATACTAACAAAGGAATTAAATAACTTATGTTAAAAAGCAGCTTAAGAAATAGCACATTCTGGGTGTTAGCCTGGGTGGCTCAGTCAGGTAAGTCTTTGACTCTAAATCTCAGCTCAGGTCTTGGTCTCAGCATTTGACTTCAAGTCCCACATTGGACTCCCCGTCCGGCATAGAGCTCACTTAGAAGGGAAAAAAAAAAAAAAAGAAGAAAGAAAGAAAAGAAAAAACATAATTTCTTGTTATTATTTTCAAATAACTCAAAAGAAGTATAGATAGAGGGATTGAAAGCAAAATTTCTGGAATTACCTGGAGAAATTTCACAGAGAAGAAAGTCCTATTAGCTAAACCTGGAAAAAAGTTATACTTAATCATGCAGAAAAAGAAACAGAAGCAAGGATTATGACTTCTGAGTACAGAAACACTGGAAATAAAGCACAAGCAGATAAAAAGTTATATCCTGGGTACTATCAAGAAGAAGAAAAAAATCAAATAATTACTAAGTACTTCTATGGGCTGCCAGGCAATCTGGAAAACCCACCATGACCTGTTACAGGGCAAGACGTGAAATTAAATCTCAACATTATGTGTTGCCTTGATTTCTGGCAAACAAGGAGGGCCTAAAATGGTCTACCAGCAAGTTCCGCTCCCTGTTCCTCTCCAATGGGTAAGGTGCCTTAGCTGAATAATACTCTTTCTCGAAGGACCAGGCACAGTTCTTGCTCATCCCTGAATAGCAGGCTTTGGTGCCCTGTCAGTCCGCAGAATTATTCAAACAAGGGAACGACATCCTCGCACTGGGACCAGGAGATACACTGTCCTCTTGATACTATGAAGCCTGCCTCCCACCTCACCTGGCTGCTCACTCTGTTCTTAGTGGAACCCCTAAGTGACCCCTGTGCCATGGGGCATCCACCTCCCACAAGTTAGGAGTATATGAGACTTATAAGTCTGGTGCCAGGTGTGTTTGTTTGGTCATCCCCATAACCCTAGCGCAGGGATCTCTCTCTCACCAATGGGCTAAAGAAGAAGCAATTAGGGGCGCCTGGGTGGCTCAGTGAGTTAAAGCTTCTGCCTTCAGCTCAGGTGATGATCCCAGAGTCCTGGGATTGAGCCCCACATCGGGCTCTCTGCTCAGCAGGGAGCCTGCTTCCTCCTCTCTCTCTGCCTGCCTCTGTGATCTGTGATCTGTGCCTGCCTCTTGTGATCTCTGTCAAATAAATAAATAAAATCTTAAAAAAAAAAAAAGAAGCAACTAATCTGCTTAAAAAGAAACAAAAACAAAAATAAAAACAAAACCAGAAACAATGTCTTGACCTTATGTCAGACCAACCGAGAGAGAATCTCTGAGAAGAAGGGACTTAAACACTCCACCCCAGTGATTCAAAAGTCAACCCTGAACTTGAGAACTACTGTCTTAAGGGAAAGGGCACGCTCTCCCTTTTCACCATTTCCATCTTGGACTGTGCTTGCAAGGGCACCTTAAATATGGTAGAACAAGAAGATAGAAGAACTGCACATCCTTGAAATCTCCCTGGACCCTCAAACAAGCCTAGAGTTTTATATAAGATTTAAATGTCTGCTAGCATGCTAGGATACATCTCTTTCACAGCAGCCAAACCTACACCTTCGCTAAAACACAGACTTTGGTCATGATTCCCGTCACTGTCACCTACTGGGTTATCTACTCACACACAAATTCTTGAACACCCTCCCGCTGAACTATTGATTTCATCTTCAGAAATGGAGGAAATTATTATTTTGCACCCAATTATGGAGGAATCATAGCTAAGGATTTTAGAGTAAATGCCAGGCATGAGTGGACCAAAGTTTAAAACTATTCAGCTTTGTCTAGATTCTACAACCAACAGTTTCCGCAAACAATAATGGTCACATTTTACAGATAAGAAAATTAGGTCACAGAGAGGTTAGGAGAAGTTCTCAAGGTTATACAGCTGGCAAATGGTAAAGCTGGGGTACTCATCCAAACGCTTCATTTTCAGAATCTGTGCTTTTATCTATTATATCATACTAAGGACTAGTTAAATGAGAATTAATATATGAAAGCACATACTAGCATGTTTATCATATATTAGATACAAATAATTCTTTCATCCTTCCCTCTCTTCTTCTAACCTTCACTGAACAAACACCCTTACACACCCACATGCACTCACACACCACACTTACACTTCTTTTTTTCTTCCTGTCATGAGATTACTTAGAATAAAATGTCCTTTTCCAGAAAATGATATTGAGGTGGAGTTGGAAAGCAATGAGGGGAAATTCTTTTGGCATGGATAGGAACATAAAATCTCTACCTAATGTGAAAAGACGATACTCCATTTCCCCCACCAATCTCCATCCAACCCCCAATCCAAAATACAAAACTAAATGTCTATCTACTGTCCCAACACAAAATTCAACATGTAAAAGTGAAATGAAAGTTCACTGATGATACTTATAACAGTAAAATAACATGCAAACTTTTCTTTGTCCATAAACAGAAGTTAAGAACAACATGCACAATGAAAATTCTCGGTCCTGAAAATAAAAAAATTAAATATAGATGCCCCAAGAAATGTCACAAATGGAATGCATGCTGAAAAGAGAGGTCCCTCCCTAAAGGAAGGAAAAGCCTGTCACATACTAGACACATAGACAGGAAAAGATGTCCTGGCGGGGCAGAGAGAAGAGTATACTCCTGGAGCATATGGTAATAAAAGATGAGACACTTGAATACAAAGAGGAGTATGACTGACCCACATGTCATAAAAGATGACACACTTGAGATGCCATAAGGGAAAAGATGACTTATCAGAGAAGTTAGCAGGTAAAATATGGGATGTTTCACTATTACAGAGATGGATGTTGGCCTGTGAATAGCTCTTCTGAGTCAGGTTACCATGTGTCTTTTGTTCCTTTCATGTTGGGGGTGGAGTGAAAGACCTTCTAAGGAAGTCTCCTGAGATCTTCCAATCTGACCAGTATTCCCCTTGTTTTTACTGAATGCATTTAATAATTCAACAAAATGTGTTTCCGAATCTGTTAAGAAAAGCAGTATGATTTTTATTCCAAGAAGCAGTAAGCAAAGCCAGAAAGTCTCCAAGCAAGTCCAGGAATATACATTTTCTAATAAATGGTTCCAATAAATGGTGCCTGCCATCTTGGCTTTAAGACATTGTTGAGCTGTCTACTTCTTCACCCATATTATGCATATCATACTCACTGAGAGTAAATTCACCTGTACAACTCTACCCTTAGAATGTGTTTGGGCTCTATTCTGCTTTGAAAGGTGAACAAAAAAGAAACCCCACACTCATTGTGGTTCCAAGATAGGCTAAAACCTTCAAAATTCCAAAGACCAAATTATTTTCAAACATTATTTTATTAATCAACTAAATAATAAGATGTCTAATAAAATGCTTCAAAGGAAATTTTAAAATAAACAACTTCTCTAGGAAGTGGGAGAGGAACTGCTGCTGATCTTGGCTTTTTTAGGTCCTACCTGTGCCCTAAGTGGGACAGGAGGCCATTGCTTGAAAAGTATCCCTCAAACAGCATTGATTGCTGAAATGTGTTGAGAAGTACTGTATAGCACTAAGTAAAAGGGAGGGTTCATCCTATGTGAGTTGCTTAGTAGCTCTGTGATTGTGAGTCACCTAAAATTTTGATATCTCAATTTCATCTTCTGTAACATCAGGATCATTCTAGCACACACATCAACCGGTTTTCATAAGGATCGAATGAGTTAAAAATCTATACAGTGCTTAGGATAACATATTTGCTATTACTATTATTATCATAAGATCTTTTATAAATGCTCCCTTCAGCTTATTACCTGGATATAGCCCAAACCTGAACAAATTGAACTTGATTCTTTTAAGAAATTCAAAATCTCAAGATACTGTGATTTTTTCCTAGCAAATCAGCACGAATTAAACAATGAAAACACTCAGTGCTGTTAAAGAAATGCTCAAAGCTGCCTCTTCTCCCTCTGCTGGTGCAGAGCTAAGTTGGTACAACCACTTCAGATCTTAATAAATTGTTTTGCGGTGCACCTGGATGGCTCAGTGGGTTAAAGCCTCTACCTTCCGGTCAGGTGACGATCCCAGGACCCCGCCCCCCCCTCCGGCTCTCTGCTCAGCAGGGAGCCTGCTTCCCTACCTCTCTCTCTCTCTCTGCCTGCCTCTCTGCCTACTTATGATCTCTGTCTGTCAATAAATAAATAAAAACCTTTTAAAATAAATAAATAAATAATTTTGCTATATTTCCTTGGAAAAGAATGGAAGAAAATATGCCAAACGAAAACAGTGGTCACTGATCTGTGCTGCATGCAGTATGTAAACATTATTTTGTTCACACAAAAATGTCCTGAATATGATCTTAAAGCCGGGATGAAAATACTCGTAGCACAAGGTAGAAATGTATAGGTATCAGAAGAGTCATCGATAAAACGTGATGCAGAGTTAGTGTGGAAAAGTGGCTTTCAACAAAATAATTGCATCAAGTTTCAGGTGATCAAAGCATTTGTGCAAGCTGGAGTCTACATTGGCAGGGAAGGAACCTGGCATAATATTTGGTAATAGGGAAAAAACATCAGATAGAGGTCAAGACTGGGCATATTTAGGAAACAGCAAGCCATCCAGTTTGTCTACCCACTGATACAAATGGACATTCTTTGTGATGGCCTGAGTCGGATCTGGAAAATCACAAGCATTGAGTCATGTGACATGAGGCATTAAAAAAAAAAAGAAAAGAAAAGAAAAAAAATTAGGCAAAATGATGTTTAACCTTTTGGGGTTTTTTTTTTTTTTTTTTTTGAGTAAAGCTTTAAAATCATGATACTTTTAAATAAAACTCCTAATTTCTGGAATTTCTAACCTGAATATTGGTCAGAAGGGGCTGCATCCCCTTTGAGAGGGAACACGCTTTCCGGGGTCTTGAGGCACACGACGCATGCGCCCTGCACCCACCCCTCATTCCCACTCTCTTGTCGCCCTTTCCCACAGAGGACTCTACCGTCCACAGAAGGACATTAGAAGCCTGATGAATGGAAACACTGGGGTAAATTTCAAGACCATATTGTCTCTGTGCGTTTCTCTTTTTTTAATGTGATTTATTCATTCAGTAATTTACACCAAGGTAGATCACATCCAAAAGCAATGGCACCTCAAAGCCACTGCATGCATATGTCCTGGCCTGGAGGAAGGGAGGTAGTTGCTGATTCTGTTTAAATGATGTTTTTGGGGGCGCCTGGGTGGCTCAATGGGTTAAAGCCTCTGCCTTCGGCTCAGGTCATGATCCCAGGGTCCTGGGATCGAGCCCCGCATCGGGCTCTCTGCTCAGCCGGGAGCCTGCTTCCTCCTCTCTCTCTGCCTGCCTCTCTGCCTACTTGTGATCTCTGTCTGTTAAATAAATAAAATCTTTAAAAATAAAATAAAATAAAATAAATGATGTTTTTGTATTTGTTGTTTTAATTTGCCCCCCCCCCCAAATCAAAACCAGCTCAGATGTTTTATTTCTTCTCTCTGTTCTCCATTACTTTTTCCTTTCTTTCTTCCAAACAATGCTGAAGGGAAGCATGGCCTGTTCTTTCTTGTGGATGCTTGTCCTGAGGAATATAAAACTCTTTTAAATGTTTAATTAGTATTCATTACCTGAGCTTGGTCCTTTGCCTAGCCCGTGATGTTAATACTTTCTGACATGTATCAGATTAGTATGTTTGCTAATGTTCTTTAAAGTCTTTCCTTTATGCTCTAGAGCTCTCCCCTTACCCACACCCCTCATTTTCACTTTGAACCACCATGCTCTTGAGTCTCTCAAAGGAGTTGATCTACAAGAGATTCTCTTGAGGTTTTTAGGGTTTATTTAAAGAACGTACATTTGTTTTCTATGTAAAAGAATTTCCATGCAAAAATAGATCATGATACATAAGAAACAGTAGATGCATCTCTTTGAGAACAGCAGTCTCTGTTCCATCATGATTATAATACGAACATTTATTGAATGCTTATGAGCCAGTCCCTTTCTTTAGTACTAAACGAGTAATAACACATTTACAATAATTAAATGAACGCTTAGGAAGGAACTCTTCACAACGGTTTCAGCTTCACAATGCAAGAGGTAACTACTATTTTTCCTTCGGCATTGTACAGATGAGAAATTGAGAAACAGAACACAAGATCACTTCCCCAACACACCACAGCTAGCTGGGAGCCCGGCCAGGTTTCAAAGGTAGGCAGTCTGGTTCCAGCACCCCACCTGTACCCACAAGCCCATCTGCCTTCCACCTGTCCCAACCCCAGTGGCTCACAGACGGCCCCGCACACGGGACATGGTCCGTGAGCGCTCCCTGGCTTCATTTCAATTTCATTATGAGACGCTAAGATAAGTAGAAAGGGTCAGATAGGAAACATGGAAACTGCAAATGTGTAGTTATCATTTCAGATGGCAGAAGACATGATAAAAAAAAAATGTTATATTAAGCCCTTATCTAAGACTCTTTCCGGTTCCTTGCTCGTTCTGTCATTTTTTGACATTCACACAAGCACCTTGAAAGATGTAAGATATAAACGATTCTTATAACACGATTCTGTTTTAATCAACCACATGTTTTTATTTTTTAAAATTTGAAAATATAAAAAAGTACAGAAAATTTGTAAGAAATGGCCATGTTTCCATCACCTCAGATTGACCAATGTTAACATATTTTCTTTATCTTTCTTTGTTGGTAATATAAATAAAACAATGAAGAAAAAGTTGCAGTGCCCTTTAGGGGACACAATTTTTTTTCCTTGGCATGATCTACTTTTCTTTGATCAAAGATGCTGGTTCATTGCCAAGAGTGAATCTCTTTCCAGCCAAAGATGAATTTTCCCTTCTAACTCACCCCTTCCCTAAATAACATACAGGAAAAAGCGTGGTGTCTCTAAAACTATCCTTGCAATTGCCTTGCTAAGGTCACCTAAAACAGCTGAATTGTCTTTAAATGGATTAGTTTACAATGGTTTCAGTTTTTCCCATTATCCATTAGGGCAACTTAATAATAGTCTATTTTCAACCTCACAAATACTCCATCTGAAATATCACTTACAAACCAGTGTCTCTGAAGCCACATTGTTGAAACCTTGAGATTGTCCCTTATCTTTCTCATGAAGTGTTTTTAGATCTCAAGATGGTTTCCAGAGAAATTCTCCACAGAAAGTACAAGAACCAAGAAGTATTGTTTAAGCCTCATACCGTCAACAAAATCCTTTGCTTCTATCAGCTGAATGGCTCATCTGTGAGAAGCCATTCCTCTTCGCATGTTCTGCTTTTGGGAAAAGCTGTTGAGAATGTATCACCTTCACGCCTCCATTGCTTCCCTCATCTTTTGTTCCCAAAAGAATGCCCCAAATATCTTATTCCTGCCATATCCTCCTGCTATTAGTTTTCAACAACGTCTCCTAACCATGAGTGTCTGACAGCTTCTTCACTTACAAGAACTGAGTATCTTCTCTTTGTTGCTTCGTATGGAAACAGTAGCAGTTCAAGCATCATAGACAGGATCCCAGCAGGATCCCAACATCCCTGGGCTGCTGGGTCGTGCACAGGCAAACAAAATAGCATGTAAAATTGTAAGACACTGCATAAATAGTTGCCTTATTTTTTATACAAAAGGTATATTTTAATTAGTTACATCCTTACCTTGCCTTATAAAAATCATCACTATTTACCACACAATAATCACAGATTCACACATGCCAACAAACACTATAATTTAGAGCTACAGGTGAACATGAAGGCAGGGATAACTACCATCCTGTAGGAAGGTGTATAAAAGACTATTATTTTTATCACAGATGCAAACATACTCATACACGCATCTAGAGGTGGAATTGTAGGTGAGAACGTATAAAGTCAATCAGGGTTCCTATTGAGTTTCTTACACAAGAACATGACTGCTGAGGATGAGAAAATGAAAAGAGATTAAACAGTTAAAAATATATCCAGTGATATGAAGCATAGACACAACCCTAATGTACTTGAATGCGCCCCATTACAGACCAGCACATGCTTCTGCAATGACCTTCTGCTAACGAGATTGCATACAGCTGGTAAAGGAGCCTTTTATCTTTATCCACTTATAACCCTTAGATTGGACAAAATTGCCTCCTTGAAGACCAAGGCCTGGCTCAGGCACATTTTGATGTAGGCCAAGATTTTGTACACAGCCCTCGCTGAGCTCAGACAACGTCATCTCTGACCTACTAACCCATTTATGTTTCCCAAAAGTTTTTGTACTATTCCCTCTAATACCCAAAAGGGCAATCACTTTTTTTTTAAGATTTCATTTATTTATTTGACAGAGAGAGATCACAAGTAGGCAGAGAGGCAGGCAGAGAGAGAGGGGGGAGCAGGCTCCCTCCTGAGCAGAGAGCCTGATGCAGGGCTTGATCCCAGGACCCTGAGATCATGACCTGAGCTGAAGGCAGAGGCTTAACCCACTGAGCCACCCAGGCACTCCCAAGGGCAATCACTTTTAGTGTTCCTCATTGCAGGACTACCTACCATGGCCTTACTCAACATCTTCTGGAGGAAGAGCCGTTCGCACCCATACACAATTTGCTCTGAAATTTCTTCTCCATCTAGAATAGCTGGGGATTCTGCATCACAATCAATGCAAACCCTTCTGAAGTCACACCCACTGTGCTTCCCGGTTCAAGCTTCCCCCACATTGGTGAGAACTCGCATCTACCCATGCCTATCACTGCTCTTTCTGACTCGACTGCCCTTTGCTCTCTTTGCTGGAGGTTTGATACCCTCATCATGGTCTCCACAGGGAATTATAACTTGACTGGAAGCCAAGGGCCTTGCTTCTGAGTCACTGATTTGCAGGACAATACTAGAAAGGATGATACACATTATTGTAACTCTCTGGTCACCGCAATATAACCTCAATTCACTAATCCCTACATTGGGATGCACAACAGTCTTGGAAAGGTTCCTTCAGCTGTCCCATGTGTGGTGTGGATACGTTCGTGCAGAGTCTCTTGCACTCTGAGCATAGCCTGGAGCCCGCTCCAGCTGGGGGCCTACGTTCGTCAAGAGACTGTCTCTCCTCTAAGGCTAAGAACCTAACCTTAAAGTCTGTTCAGCTTCACAGATGCCTAAAGCCATAGACAGAACCAGCACTGCTGTCTAGTTAGAACTAGAGTCAGTGTCCCCCAAATGGGAAAATCTGGTCACCCTATAGTGTTGCTAACATGCACTCATGAAATTCCACAGGCCTGGGTTACTCACATTTATCACATTCTTAGAGGCTATATCTTACATTAGTGGTGAGTCAAACCATATTTTTCACTCAATTATGTTTTCTAATGAATAAACTCCACAGGCCCTTATCTGTCTTTCTACTCATGAGTCCTTCCTAATTTATCTTCATTTTTCTGATACTAAAAACTCTGCTCTGTTTAGTGTTCCATGCACAATATCTTTGGAGCCCTATGAAAGGAAACTCGCTGTATACAACTGCAAAATATCATTGCCAGGTTTTCTTGGCTTATTATTCTGGAAATACATATTCAACTATACTCATCCCTTAGTGTTTTCTACATTGGGATAGAGACTTTTCCTCTTACCATACAGTGTTCTGTTTTTCACTGTATCTTATGATATCTGTTTCACTTTATTTTACAGTTCTGTGCCATTTTAAAACCTATTGTGCTATTCGCTAGTCTTAATGGTAATTCTACTCTTTTCAAACCTTATCGTATAAAAAAGGTAACATTAAGTATTAGAATATGTGATGTGCACGAGAAAGCAAAATAGACCAACTGGGTAATGGCCCACTTTCAATAATATCACACTAATTAGTTTGTAAGAATTTCCTACATTATATTTTTATTCCTAATTTCTACATCGAGTCTGACATTTAAGTGAGGAATCCATATGCTGTGATGTCTTGTCAAATATTCTGCCAAACAAGCCAAATAACGTTCACACTAACTGACATGTTTCAGATACATAATTGTAACTTCATTTGAGCCCAAGCAGAGGCAAGGGGAGAGAGAAAAAAGAAGACGTGACTAAAAAGTAGACTTTTTTTTAAAGTAGACATTTTTAAAAATATACATTTTGGTATAAAAGGTTTCCCGAGCTTGCTTTGCCAAGAATGTCAGCCAGTTTCAGAAAGTTATTCGCTATCACTGTTTTGCTTGTGTGTTACCCAAACATCAGGTTTCCCAGCATAACAGAGGATCTAAAACTATTATACCTTCCCCACAATGCCATGCCCATCTCTTATATCCCTTAAGGGCCTGGAAGTTTCTGGTTCATCTCAGAATATATAACCTCAATCAGTTTCCAAAAAAGTGACAAGTTAAAAAAAAAAAAGAAAAGAATAGAAAGATACAAACACAAATCAAAACCCAGAGGAAAACAGCACTTTGGTTCAGCCTACTCGTGATGTCAAATACTGGTCGAGTTCATGCAACAGTTATAGCAGACAACTAAAATTCAGAGCCTTGCTGGTATTTTGTTTATTTTTTTTTTAAAGTCTTGCATTTTATTGAAATGTTTCAATATTTTTAAACTGGGGAATTTGTTAATAAGTTTCCTAAAGAAAGGAAAAGTGTCATGAAGGAGATCTTAGACTACCATGAAAATGAGTCATTAATAAGAATGGCTTTTATGAAGGAAATGAATCTATTTGCTAATTTTTCCCTTACAGTTCTGGGGACACCCCCAGTCAGGAATAGAAATATCTGAGCAGGCGTTCCTTTTCTTTAGTTTATTTTCAATGTCAAAGGATGAAGGGTTTTTTGTTTTTGTGTGTGTGTGTGTGTGTTTTTTTTCCAGCTAGAATATAACTCCAACCCCACTGATTCCCTCGTAAGTCACCTGGAATTAACCACAAGTGATTTTTTTTTTTTAACATGGTAGTAAATCAAAACTGCCATCCTAATAGGTTGAGTTAACTGTTCCAAGCCTGTGACGTATTTGTCAGCCAGAAATAGTGTGGTTTGCCCTTTCTTCATTAACTCAATAGGCTATATCCAAACCCTCGGTTCTATTTACATCTGTAGCTTTGGTCTTTTGTATAAGTTGTACTGAAGGAAGAATCTGAATTCGAATGATCAAAATTACCACAATTTCATCAGGCAGGACTTTACCAAGAAAGGTGACTGAGGCCATGCCTACAAAGCTTAAAGTCTCCTTCCTTTGCCAGAAAGATGAGAGAGAGAGAGAGAGAGAGATGTGGGACACAAAGAGGGAGAGGAAGAAGAAACAGATTGAAAAAATAAAGACAATACAAGTGCTGATAGTGTCAATTTTAGAAAGGGGAAGTACTGCAGAGTATAGTGAATATACCTGCCTATACTGTATTATAATCATTAAGCTTGGTAAGAGATGAGATCTTAATTATTTCCATCACAAATAAAGGAAATTTCATGACATGATAGAGGTACAGTCACTACAGAGGCAATCACATCACAACGTATGATGTACCAAATCTACATGTTGTTATATGTCAAATACATTTCAGTTTAAAAAAAAAAAAAAAGAAAAGGAAGGGAATCACACAAACTTTATTCCATTGTCTCTCTTCAGTTCACCAGGCTGGGATCCAAGGTAGCCGTCCTTATTACCCTACGCAAGATACTCTAATTGTATGTCTTCCTTTCTACTTTATGATACATGGGGAAATCTCCGTCTCTCTAGCAGCGTCTTACATTCTTTCAATAACCCCCGTTGTCTACAGAACAAGGTTCAGACCTTAGGCATCCTTTCACGACCAAACTTCTTCATCCCAACATGGCCTCGGGTCCATGACCCTTCACTGCACTGAACTACATCTATTTCTCTATGAATACCAAGACCTTTCCTCAATCATCCCTTTACCTGGGTGTCCTACTCCGTCTACCTTGGAAGTTCCCTCTGCCTTTTAGGTCTTTGTAAAGTGCATACAGTTTCAAATCCAATCAATTTTCACTCCCTTGAATTATTTTCCAATTTCCTCTTCTGAAAAGATCACTGTTTACTTTTCTCCTCTATGCTCCTAGAGCATGTGGTCTACATTATTTTATTTTGTGTCCTCTTTATATTTACGTGTGTTTTTTATTACTAGAGAATATGAGTTTTGAGGTCCCTGATGAAAAGTTCTGACATATGGTGTGTAATGAATAATTGTGGGATGAATGAGTGGGGAAATAGTTTTTTTCTTTTTAAATCTTACTTCATCACACAAAGTTAAAGGAAGTTTTACATTATGGCTAATTAAAAAACATTGAATACTTAACTCTATTCATAATTCTAGGCTGGCCATAAAACAAATTGTAAAGAAGGTAAACTTTTCCAGCTTTTACTCTCTTTAGGTTAAAATTTTCTTCAGTTAAGTTAAAACTTTCTTTAAGTGAAAATTTTTGACCTGAGTGGCTCAGCCGGTTAAACATCTGCTTTCACCTCAGGTCCTGATCTCTCTCTCAGTCATGATTTCTTGGGCTGGAGATCAAGCTCAGCAGGGAGCCTGTTTCTCCCTCTCCCCCGCCCCTGCTCATGCTCTCTCTCCCACTCTCTCTCAAATAAATAAATAAAATGTTTTAAAAACAAATTTCCTCAGACCTTTCACATCTAAGTAAACTTTGTGCTTCTCCAACTGCCTAGAACTCTCTGAATTTTCCAGAGCTCCAACCTAGCCTCCCAGAAGTCTCCTTTTCTAGACTCAACTTTTCCCTGAAATTCAGAAAACTGAAATGGTTACCTTAAACTGGGAACATAGGAGATCAGGTGTCAAAAAGCCTTTTTCCTGGAGCTACACAGGAAAAGTGGTGACTTAGCTAGTAGGAAGGGAAAAAGTGGTTCCAGCGACACTGGTCCAAATACTTGGGGGTCTTTATAATGAGAAGAAAACAGCTTCCCCTTGCCTACCTCCTCCTAAAGACAACAGAGCAAAGCAAAAAAAGACAAATCTTCTATTTACAAGAACACATTGTCTTTTTAATTCTTTTATTCATGTAAAATATGGTAAAGTTAAAACAAATAATAAAATAAAATATGCTAGAGAGGTTTTTTATGTTTATTACATTTGTACAAAAAATTTCCAATTATATGAACATAAAAACTGATCTTCCCTTCAAAATTAATAGGTTAGAGGCCCATATTTCATTTTGAGCAAAAACTCAATTTATTCTAAGAAGGGAAAGTAGAGTACATGCTGATTTCTCTCCACACTTGTATCCAATAGAAAGTAAGCAGAAATTCTTCTCTAAATTCTCCTTCAAATTCTTTGTAGATCAGTGAAGATCAAAGTAAAGGTAATTTAGAAAATCCTAGGCTGGCACTGAAGTTATGCTGCAGGAAAGGGTAAAAATTTGGCTTACGGGAAAAAAAAGAAAGAAAATGATTTTTTTTCTTTAAATGAAAATTGGTGAATATAGACTCTGTGTAATCTATTAAGAACACACATGGTAGAATCAGAGGAGAACTAAACTCCAGATGCCAGCTGAACAACTCCAAGTTGGGGGGAACTTAGAATCCATTTTGTCATTCATAAAATAGGGATAGTGGTGTACATTCTGAACTAGCCTTCTGGACAGAAAGCAAACCATCAGTTTCACTCCCACCTAAACAAGAACAAGCGAGATACACTATAACATTATAGTTTAAAAAAAAAAAAAAATTCAAGGGACACCTAAGTGGTACAGTTGGTTAAGCAACCAATTCTCAATTTCGCCTCAGGTCATGATCTCAGGGTCATGAGATTGAGCCCAGCGTCAGGCTCCACGCTCAGCACAAAGTCTGCTTGAGATTCTCTCTCTCTCTCTCTCTCTCTCTCTCTCTGTCTCTCTGCCCCTCCCTACCCTCCCACGTGTGCTCTCTCTCCAAAATAAATAAAATCTTTAAAAAATAATAAAATTTTAAAATTTTAAAAATAACAATCCATTCAAGAGGTGAGGCTGCAAAGAAACCTAAGTGAACTAAATTCCAGGAAGTGATGAGACTTCCCTGGGAGAGAAGAGACCTGCGTTGCTTTCATCCCATACAGCACAGCAAAAGGAAACTACCAGAGACAGTCCAACTTCCAGTAATGTTTAATGGCTTCATGCAGGCTACCTGGTCAAGTTAACGTTCCAAGGATCCCCAGTCACAGAGCAACTTTTTACCTGCCTGCCAGCCCTTCATTGCAGGCTTTGTCCAGCATAGGGGAGAGAGTGGCCGAGCCTCTGAGAAGAGCCTGGGGGCTGAAAGAGAGCCCCTCCCCAGGAACATGGGACCTTTCTGCATGCAAGGCAGAGCTCTGCTAGAAAAAACTGATGGTCATAATACTAAGACACAAAGCCAGCTTACTAGCCCTCATGAGCAGAAAAGTAAATTCTTTAAGAAAATTAGCAAATTAGAAGCAACTGGGTGACTCAGTTGGTCAAGTGTCTGCCTTCAGCTCAGGTCATGATCCCAGGGTCCTGGGATCAAGCCCCACATCGGGCTCCCGGCTCATTGGGGAGCCTGCTTCTCCCTTTCTCTCTGCTCCTCCCCCTGCTCCTACTCACTCACTCTCTCTTTCTCTGTCAAACAAATAAATAAAATCTTTTAAAACTTAGCAAATTAAATCCAACAATATGTACAAAATTAACTCTATTTGGAGTTTATCTCAGGAATGCAAAAGTTACTTAAAGAGGTGAAAACAGCCAGTGTATGTCATTTATGTTAACATAGGTCTTGCTGCTAATGTGGCATGTTAACAAGTGACAATAATGGGTTATGATGTAAACAGAATAAAAAGGGTATAAACCTCAAGATATGCTTTAAATGTAATACTGGTATCTACTCAAGATTTTTAAAACCTCTCAGACAAATAGGAGTACAAGAGAACTTCTTCAGGGCATTTATGAAAAATCTATAGGTAACATTATACTTAGTAGTCATTATAGCTATTCTTAGCAGTCAATATATAATATCTATTATCTCCATACAAAATCATTATATTTCAATTAGCTGGTAACATACCACTGGAATATAAAATACAATAACTTACATATAACTTGAAAAACATTTCAAAAAAGTGTCTACAGTAAAGATTAAGAAACCATGCTGATTGCTTTTTGGCCTTTTGGCTAAGATTGAGTGTAGAAACCACACTGAGAGAAATTGGACAAGACATTCATAGATACATATTCAATGCTCATGCATTAGAGAACATCATATGTTAAGATGTCCAATCTTTTCCAAAGTTTCCAATCTTTGGAAAGTATCAACTTTGCTGATACTCAAAATATCAGTATAACTTTTGTAGAAATAAATTGATTTTAAAATTTATATGGAAATTCAAAGGATCTAGAGTCAAAAAAACAAGAATAGACTTGGAGAACTTACACGACCACCTGATGTCAATAGTTACAATGATACGATAGTAATCACAATGGTCTAGGATTGTCAATTATAAACAAATATAAATCAATGAAACAGAAAACCCATAAAGAGATCCACACATATAATATCAGTCAATATTGGAGAAAGGCAGCAGACATTTCCATAAGGAAAGCCAAGTATTTTTAACAAATAGAGTTGAAATACATTGATTTCCTAATATGAAAAAAATAAAACAATCCTACCTTACTCAATATACAAAAAGCAATTCAGGGGCGCCTGGGTGGCTCAGTGGGTTAAAGCCTCTGCCTTCAGCTCAGGTCATGATCCCAGGGTCCTGGGATCGAGCCCCGTGTTGGGCTCTATGCTCAGCGGGGAGCCTGCTTCCTCCTCTCTCTCTCTCTGCCTGCCTCTCTGCCTACTTGTGATCTGTCTGTCAAATAAATAAATAAATAAATATCTTTTAAAAAAGCAATTCAACTTAGACCATGAACCTAAGCATACATAGAAGAACCAAAAAGCTTCTAGAAAGTATTTAGAATATCTTCATAAACTTGGAGTTAGACAAAGAATATTTTAAACAAGATTGTAGAAACACTAACCACAAAAAGGAAAAGAAAAAAAAAAGACAAGTTGGACTGTACCAAAATTTTAGGTTTCTGTTCATCCAAAGAAAAGGAATAGGCAAATAAAAAGAATGAAATCTTGCCATTTGTGGCATGTACATAGAAAGTATTATATCAGTGAAGTAAGTCAGAGAAAGACAAATACCATATAATTTTACTTATATCTTAGAATTTAAAAACAAAACCGATGAACAAACAAAACAAAAACAGACTCATAAATGCAGGAAATAACCTGGTGGTTGCCAGAGGGGAGGGCTGGTAGGAGGGAGAGCAAAATAGGTCAAGAAGATCACGAGTGACAAACTTCCAGTTGTGGGATAAATACTTCAAAAGGATATAAAGTAACCATGGGGAATATAGTCACTAATATTGTGATTATTTTGCATGGTAACCTATGGTAACTGGATTCATTGTGGTCATCATTCCATAATGTACATAAATGTCAAATCACTATGTTCCATAAATGAAACTAATATAATACTGCATTTCAGTTACACTTCAGTTAGAAAAATAGCAAGAAAATGAACAGGAAAATCGCAGTTTAGAGAAAAAAATATATTTATGACACATATCTGACCAAGAATACAAATACAGAGCACATAAAAAACTGTTTTGAACCACTAATTTAAAAAAAATAATAAATAAAATCTTTAAGGGCGCCTGGGTGGCTCAGTGGGCTAAAGCCTCTGCCTTCAGCTCAGGTCATGATCCCAGGGTCCCCTGATCGGAACTCTGCTCAGGAGGCCTGCTTCCCGTCCTCTCTCTGCCTGCCTCTCTACCTACTTGTGATCTCTGTCAAATAAATAAATAAAATCTTTTAATAAATAAATAAAAATTTTACAATTTTAAAAATAGGCAAAATTCTTAGACACTCACTTTTCAAAGCAAGATAAACAAATGGCAACCAGACTCTGAAAAATTGCTCAGCTCGTTAGTCATCAGGGAAGGGAAAATAAAACTTCAAGGAGATATTATTTCATATCCTATAGAATGGCTAAAATCAAATCACAATATCAAATTTGGTGAGAATATGTAGGAATCAGAACTCTCCCATGTTGCTCTTGGTGGAAATAGGAAATGGAGAAATGTCATCTTCTTATAAGGCTAAACATATGACCCAGAAATCCCAATCCTAGGTATTTACTGAAGAGACATAAAAACATATATCCAAATAAATCTCAGTTTGAGAATGTTAAAGGAGCTTTAGTCATAATTGCTGAAACTGGAAAAATTCCAAATGTTTATCAGTTCGAGACAGGAAATATAAAGTATAATATATTAATAGAGTGGCATATTCCTCATCAATTAAAAAACAAAACAAACAGACACAGCCACCAAAAAGAATGAAATCTTGTCATTTGCAACGATGTAGCTAGAGCTAGAGTATATTACACTAAGTGAAATAAGTCACTCAGAGAAAGACAAATACCATATGATTTCACTCAAATGTGGAATTTAAGAAACAAAAAAGATGAACAGGGGAAGGGAAGGAAAAATAAAATAAGATGAAAACAGAGAAGGAGACAGACCATACGAGACTCTTAACTCTAGGAAGATAGTCTTCTTTACCCCAAAGTGTACTGACTTAAATGTTAATTTCATCTAAAACCATGGGAGACTCTTCCCTCTAGGAAACAAACTGAGGGTGGCTGGAGGGGAGGTGGGGTGGGCGGTGGGGTCCCTGAGCGACGGATACAAAGGAGAACACGTGGTGTAACTGAGCTCTGGGTGTTGTATGTAACAGAAGAATCACCGAATTCTACCCCCGAAACTAATAATACAGCATATGTCAACTAAATGGAATTTAAACTAAAACAAACAGACAGACATAGTACAACATGGAAATGTAAAAAAATATGTTGAGTGAAAAAAAAAAAAAAAAAGCCTTACACTAAAGAGCAGATCATACGTGTTTATAATTACATGAAGTTCAAGAACACCTAAAGGACAGTAGTGCTGGATCTGCGGTTTTACTTTCCATGGTTTTAGTTACCCACGATCAATCACGGTCAGAAGCAGAGGATCCTCCCCTGACATAACAGTCAGAGGCTCAGTAGTAGCCTAACCCGGTCACCATCCCTCCATCATCCCTCACCTCCTCTCCTCACAGAGCATTTCATCATCTCTCAGCATCATAAGAAGAAGGGCGAACCCAAAACAATAAGATGTGTTGAGAGAGAGAGAGAGACCACACTCAGATAATTTATGATACTATATTGTTACACCATTCCATTTTATTATTAGGTATTGTTAATCTCTTACTGTACCTAATTTATAAATTAAACTTTGTCATAGATGTGTGTATGCACAGGAAAAATATAGTATATATAGGGTTTGGTACACCTGTGGTTTCTGGCATCCACTCGGGGTCTTGGAGCATATATCCTACTTTGAATAAAGGAAGCATTACTGTGACAGCAATTAAAAATGGTTCTCCTGGGATTGTGAAGGGTGCAAAGGGACACATGGCAACTTTCTGGAATGACAGACATATTCTACATATTGTTTGAGGTGATGATTGCATGATTATATGCAATTGTCAAAATACATCAAGCCAAATCCATTAGATGATTATATATAAATATCTGAACTTAAAAAGTAATGTATGTATGATATATAAAGAAAAATGGTACATATTTCATTGATCGTTTCATAAAGTTCTTCATCTAGCTCTACATATATAATAAATTAAGTGAGAGCTTAGCACAGTGGCTGACAACTGAAATATTTTATTTTGATGTTCTCTTAAAAATGCTGCCTTAACAGGGCACCTGGCTCAGTGAGTTAAAACCTCTGCCTTCCGCTCAGGTCATGATCCCAAAGTCCTGGAATCTAGTCCCCTATCGGATTCTCTGCTTCATGGAGAACCTGCTTCCTCCTCTCTCTCTCTGCCTGCCTCTCTGTCAACTTGTGATCTCTGTCAAATAAATAAATTAAATATTTTTTTAAAATGCTGCCTTGAAAAAAAAATGCTGCCTTGTTCAAAGAAGTGGGTTTGTATATGTAATTTAAAAAAAACAAAAGCAAAACAAAAAACACCTCTCAGAAGAGGGACAGAGTCATCGAAGCAATCCCTCCCAATAGCTACCATCCACATTCTCCTGCACAGGTATTCCATCTCTTACAAAACAGAAATCATTACCCCTGAAAGTGGAGATGAGAGTTCAAAATAAGTGCGTTGCGAGCATTTCAAAGACCTAGAAAGATGTTTGGAATCGTGAAGATTAACAACCTCCCAACGGTTGAGGGCAATGGCTGTGATTTTTCTTTCCAGGCTGCCTCAGTCGGGCAAGTCCTGAAGCAGCAGGAGCTAAGGCGTTCCCTTCCGAAGATACAGCGGAGCCCGCGATCCAGCCTGCTGTGCCCTGTCTGGGAGTGGACATCTTCAGGTTGTCCGGGAATCCTTGCAAGCGCGCTGCTGGGGGCAACAGAAGCTCCCCGTCCACCTGGTGCACCTCCAGAGAGGCTCAGCTCAAGCCAACAGAGAAGCTGGAAGCGCCAACAGGAGCATCAGGACTTCGGATTGTCCAGGGTGCAGACCCTCCCCTGAGAACATGTAAGGAAATTACATGGTTTTGTTGTGATCTTAACCCCCTTTCCACTGTCAGAGCCCTAGAGCCGGGATGTGTTCAGCTTTTATAAATTTCAGTCACTGATGCCTTGCGTTAATAAGTAGTCTAGATTAAATCCCCTTGCTTTAATCAATCAAGAAAAAGTAATACCTTTGTGTATTTTCAACTTAAGACACGTTATCCAAACTTACCTGAAGGTTTTATTCAACTGTTGTTCGATTTAATACTATTCTGAAATATATAAATATATAAGGTTCCTTAGAATAATGCTGAGAAACATATCATCACAAAACTCTCCTCTCTGATAGAGCTTTCCTCAAAGAATGATCTGGGGGAGGAAAACACAGTTCTACAAAAATTCTGTGGGCATGAGCTTTAGAGAAATGTTCTTCTCTTCAACCTCTCTACTCATAATACACGAATATGAGAGGTCGATGCGGGTCCTTTAATAAAGGACTCCAGCCTATCTGAACACGGAACTCTTTTTAAATAAAACAGTCACTAATATCCACACTTGGAAAAATACTAAGTCATCTCACGTGGTTTTGTGATACTTTGTGCAAAGCTGTGACGAATGACCTGGGCTTCCGCATCAAGGGAAAACTTGAAAGTGGGGTTCAAAGTTTCATCGCGAATTTCACTATTCATTTTGGAGAAACAACTAATTCGTCATTTGATGCTGACATTCCTGGAGTTTATTTCCCAAGGCAGAAAGTTAAAAAAAAAAAAAAAAAAAAAACAGAGCAAAAATAGATACAGAGATACTGTTAGATACAATGGATACTGTTAATGGCTCTAATTTAGGACTTAAGAGTTATTTTGACTTTGACTTAGAGTTATTTTGACTTTTGACAGTATCGACAATGAAGACGTAGTTATATTTCAGAGACAGAAAGTTGCTTCCTGCATCTGAACACTCATTAGCCTTGGAGAAAGAAAGTGTGGTTTTCTCCAAGCTTTGTATGATTTTGAGCAAGAAGGTTTACTCCCTGCCCCATTTTTTTTATCCTCTGTGCAACATACAGTTGATGATATCAGCCCCAGAAATTTAGGTCTGCAGTGGGGATAATATCCAAGGGAAGGGGTGCATTTAAATTTGTTTTGAAAAATCCAAAACACTGTCAAATGTGAAGTATGATTAAGATATAAATTTCAAAGGCAGAGAAGCTGGACACCTTGTAGACAAAGAAGGTCAGAGGCCAGGAATGACTGGCAGTTTTCCCAGGAAGTATGTAATTGTTGCTCCTTTTCCAGCACAGGCTTTCTCTTAACCCTTTGGAGGTGGGGGAGCAAGAGATGTTTGCCAAAATGGCCAATAGCTGGAAAATGCACTATTTTACTTCTTTTCAGTCTTAAAACAATCAGAGAAAGATCCCTGACCTTCCAGTTTGGCCAAGAAATTCAACAGAGAGAAACACAAGTGAATCACAAAAAAGTTCAAAGAATTTGAATTTCCAAGAGAACTAAAGGAATTTATTACTCTACCTTACCATTCACATGTGTGAAGCTGAAGATACTTTGATACTTCCAACAAATGCGTGTCATATTTCTGCACATATGTAACTTGAATATCAACTCTCTGTTTTCCCAAATCTTACAGCATAAGGAGGATAACCTTTTTAGTAACATTTGAATTCAAAAGGCTTACAAAATCACCCTAAATTCACTGAGATCTGGAGAGCTTACATTTTTCTGTGTCCTTTCCTACTCCAGTTCCTGTCTTTGTCTGAAGCATTCACCTCTCTTCTAGGCCTTGCCCCAATACCATGCTGGTGTTCTCTTTATCCCCAAATACTACTCCCACAGAACCTGAGCCTCAATTGAAAGTTTATGGGCAATAGAAGAATTAACCTGAATTACTTCACAGAAGATAAGCTTAAATGTTGTATGTAGACATTCCAGCTTCAAACATTTCCCTGAAAATACCCTCCTCCTTCGAGAATTTTCTTGGACTCTTGCTCTTTCCTGGGCTACTATGTATGAACCCTAGCTCTTTTCTTCTTCTTCTGTCTTCCCTAAGGGTCCTCCAGAAATGAAGTGAAAAATGTATATTTTTGCACTAATGAGAATCACAATTTAATGTAAATATAAAGATTATTGGCAGAAATAAAGTGCAGTTTAAATATTAACCTGATTTTTCTCTCTCAGAAGAAGGTAATGGGGGAAGAGAGCTTAAGGCGACATAGGACTGCCCTTGCCTTCTGAAGGTGTTGGGTGAGCTAAGAGTATAAAGCCATGAAGGGTAAAATCCTGGAGGAAATGATCTTTTGTTAGCAGGAAAAAAACCCTCCTTTTTTGGGAGGACAGGAGGGAGTAAAGTTAAGTCTTGATATGATTTTGTAAAGGACTGGATTTCTTTGTGTAATAAGGTAGGAAAGTTGTCTTGTTTTGTAAAGCTGAGAGGTAGGTAAATGTATATTCACTTTATTAGTCATAAATACATCTATATACACATTATATTTTGATTTATAAAAAAATTCATTAAAAAAAACTGAGCCATGGGGCACCTGGGTGGCTCAGTGGGTTAAGCCTCTGCCTTTGGCTCGGGTCATGGTCTCAGGGTCCTAGAATCCAGCCCCACACCAGGCTCTCTGCTCAGCAGGGAGTCTGCTTCTTCTTCTCTCTCTCTCTCTCTGCCTGCCTCTCTGCCTACTTGTGATCTCTGTCAAATAAATAAATAAAATCTTTAAAAAAAAATTTTAAAAAAACTGAGCCATTTTTCCAAAACATAAAAAAGTCTGAAAGCTAAAAGATAAGCACTCCAATAAATCACATTTAGTTCCATTTTTTTAATTAGATGTGTTGTTAAGGAGTGGCTGGATGGCTCAGTCGGTTAAGCATCCAGCTCTTGATTTGGGCTCAGGTCATGCTCTCAAGGTCCTGCAAAGGACCCAAGGACCCAGCCCGCCCACGCCAGTGCTGGGCTCAGTGCTCAGTGGGGAGTCTGCTGGACCTTCTCTCTCTCCTTCTCCCTCTGCCCTTTCCTGCACCTGCCTCCCGTTCTTGCTCTATGTAGGAAGGAAGGAAGGAATGTTTTAAGAGTATAGGAGGAAAATGGCTGCAAAGGGTAGTTTGCTCAGTGGATCTCTCTTTTTGTTTCCGCAGAAAGGAACAGCTTAGGGTAAGTTTCATGCCTCAGTGGACCTGGCCTGCATTCAGGAGTGAAGGACTTGAGTTCTCGTGCATACGCAGAAGATAAGATACTGTGACCTTGAGAAAGGCATTTCTCTGAAATTTTATCTGTGAAGCAAGGATTACATTTCCAAACTGGGAGTGTTTACCAAATTCAAATTCTTATTTTATAGGTAAAGCAATGGAAGACCAGATTGATGAAAGAACTTGATCGAGGACACAGATGTTCTTTCTGATCACAAGGCCTTGGGTGCAACCCTGAGCCCAAGCTTCCAGTGGTCTGACCTCGCGAATGGACTCGGCAGAAGCAGCTGCTCTGTGTCCCTATCAGAGTTCTGTGGGGTCCAATGGGAGTGAAATGTAAACGCACCTCAAGGACAATGTTCCTGGGCTCTGAGGGCAGAGCTGTGCCTTCTCATGTAAGTGAAAAGTTGTTACTTTTGACCTGAGATGGGTTGTATGGTAGATCTACTTGTTTCTTTTTTCCGACATTTCGCCCCTTCTATTTTTGGAATTAAATCCGTATTAACACTTATTGTTTCCCAGCGGAAGCAAGTTAGTCACATTTCTCTGGTCAACAGTGCCATCTGGTGGACACCTAGAAGATCTCTACATTGGCTTCTAAGAGAAAGTTCTAGGATCACAAGGGTCTTCAAGCAGCATCAGGCCACAGGAGCAGGTTACACATTAGTTGTTTGGTTAAACATCTCAGTCCTTACCATAGTGGGGGAGCTCACGAAAGCAGGAAGAGGATTATAAAATAAGCTTTAGTGTATCTGATTTATGAAATAAATTAAAGGCATATTTTATCATTTCCTTCACCTTTACTCTTTTCAGTCCTGAAGCCGATAGCCAAAGAAGGGGCAACTTTGGAAAAACAAAAATGGAAAAAAACAGCAACAGCACCAATAACGAAAGGAAATCCCTGTTAATATGTAGTTTTGAGGTTCAAAAAGCCTGAACACTTGTGGCAATTAAGAGGATTCAGACAAAAATATGAAAGAATGATCCAAATCCAGATCGGGAATCCTGTCTCGGGAGGGCGGGCAGGGCAGGGGAGCTGGGGACAGGGGTTGTTGGGAAATGCAGAGAGAGTGGAGGAGAGGGGGGTACTGAGTCCTTCAGGTTCGCTGGCTTCATGCCAACACAGCTTCCAAGGAGACAGACTCAGTCAGAAGGTGACCTCCTCACGAGTCTCAGCACCTGATACTGTGGAGAGTTGGGCAGAAATTCTTCCTCACTAGCAGTCAAGGAAGCAGTTTTTCCGGTGTTCACAGAAGCACTTGAGAGTATGCACCTTAAAGGTCAGGGAGTCAGGACCCTGAGGACAAGGACCTTGGTTATTTCATTGGATGTGAGCGTGGACTGATGACCTCAAAGACGTGCTGGTTCTTCCTTTCTCTCTCCCCACCGCACTGGTACTAAATACACTGTGATGGTGAGTTTTATGTGTCAACTTTTGGCTAGGTCACAGTACCCAGATATTTGGTTAAATGTTATTCTAGACATTACTGTGAAGGTTTTTTTAATCTTTTTTAAAATTTTTTTTAATTTAAATTCAATTAGCCGGGGTGCCTGGGTGGCTCAGTGGGTTAAAGCCTCTGCCTTCCGCTTAGGTTGTGATCCCAGGGTCCTAGGATCGAGCCCCACATCAGGGTCTCTGCTCAGCAGGGAGCCTGCTTCCTCCTCTCTCTCTGCCTGCCTCTCTGCCTACTTGTGATCTCTGTCTGTCAAATAAATAAATAATATCTTTTAAAGAAATAAAATAAAAATAAATTCAATTAGCCAACATACAATGCATCATTAGTTTCAGAGGTAGAGTTCAATAATTCATCAGTTGCATATAGCACCCAGTGCTCATCACGTCACGTGCCCTCCTTAATGCCCATCACCCAGTCACCCCATCCCCCACCCACCTCCCCTCCAGCAAACCTCAGTTTGTTTCCCAGAGTTATGAGTCTCTCATGGTTTTAGGTGAAATTAACATTTAAGTCAGTAGACTTTGAGATAAAGAAGGCTATCTTCCATAATGCAGGTGGGCCTCATCCAATCAGTTGAAGGCCTTAATAGAAAAAAGGCTGAAATCCCTAGAAGAAAGGGAATTCTGCCAACAGACTTCTTTCAAACCCAGACCAGACACTGTATCCTGGGTCTTCATCCTGCCAGCCTACTCTCCAAGATTTTGAACTTGCGCCTGGTGATCACATGAGCCAATTCCTAAAAATAAACATCTCTCTATATACAGAAACTAAGATACACATATACATGTACACACACACACACACACCCTACTGTCCTATTGGCTCTGTTCCTTTGAAGAACCCTGACGATGCATAGGTTCCCAGAGATTAGACACAATTCTGGGTAAAGTATACATATATGATAGCAGAAAAGACTAATTGATAGTGAGATACTGTTACTCCTGGTGGAATGGGGGATCTAAATAGGATTGAGTTGTTATACAGAAAAAAACTGTTGTAATTTGTTTGTATACTCAGGTGCATATCTGCTGCCTCCGTGGGGAGAGGGGAGTCACGGCAGAAATGCGGTTCTAGGCTTGCGTAAGTGAATCCAGGAAAGAACTGTCCAGTTCTGTGATTTTGCTCTTCTTTGGTAGCCCTGACCTGTCAGACTCATCAGCAGCATTGCTTGCAAAAACTGATTAAATGTCATTTCCCATTAAAGGAAATATTTAATGTAAAACCAGTACATAAGTTTTCGATAATTAAACCAAAAGTTGTCTTTAACCGTATGTCCAAGTGACTAAATACATCTGATTTCATCTCAAACTATGAACCTTTAGAGTATATTGTTACCCCATATAGGAGAGCTGGTTCTGTTTTTGTTTTAGGAGATCTGTGTGTTAATGAAATGATAAGCTAGTTATTATTTTGATACGAAAATTCTCATATGAGAAGTTGCTTTATTTTTTTCCACATGGCCAATGATTCATATAAGAACAAGTAATATTTTGCCAACAGTTCTTAAATCATCTGTGCTTTATTTTTAGATTTCATATTATAAAAATCATTTTGCTATCTTTACTTTGATTTGTTTGTCACCCGGTTTTTTCCTCATTAATTTTGGACACGACTCAGGAAATTTTTTCCAAAGTAAAATGTTTTCAATTTATTATAAAAATATTCTCAGTGATAATTCAAAGACACGTCCCCTGAATGCATGTTAAATTTTTATGTGGGTCATGCGTCTATCAGAGAGTAGCTTATATTAGCTTTTAAAACAGAAAATATCTATATCAGCAAGATATAGCCCATGAGAGAGAGATACTGTCATTTTGATCTAATGTGCCTGTTTGCTGCATCTATCTGGGAATAAACAGAGTGAATAGATTTGGCCTGTGGAGCGTCTGAGCAGTGAGTTACCTAAAGAAACAGGTCAATAGCAATACTCGAGCTATTGTGACAAAAGTCACAACCCGGGCTGACGGAGGTTGTGAACGGTCTCAGGGATCCCTCTGCCAGAGGTAAGGTAATACATCTTAACACTTCACAAGTATTGGATGAGATCTTTTGAAACTATTTTACCAGAGAAAACTTTAGAAAACATTTTTCTTTTCATCTACTGAGAAAGATGACAGGATAATATATTATCTCAGGGGTAGAATAACAGTAAAATTTTTTAAAGCATTTTCATATGCTTTGTACTTATACCCACCCATCTTGATATCCAGAAGTCTTTAGAGTGTGTTCCCCAAAGAACAAAACAAAACGAACAAACAACAACCACCACAACAAAACGAAGATCACCTACTTCTATCAAGATCTATAAAAATAATAATTTTAGGTTTGACACCTATATGAAATAAAGGCCCAATAATCAAATATACAGTGAAAAGGTTGGGATATTTTGAAAGTGTAAATGGTTTTATGTTTTCAGAAAGCTACTTTGGACTTCCTTTTAGTCACCTTTGTGCTATTTAATTTCCTTGACGTCTAGAGCATTTTAATTCCACTACTGGATCTGCCACAGAAGCTACCAGAGCCTTACCTCAGCCTGTTCCCAACTGAGGGTCAGAAGAGTTCTCCTCAGGTGTCTCGCCTCGCTCAGAGTGGCTTGGAAGTTAAGTCCTAGTGCTGGAGGGTGGTTTGTGGGACCCTCCGCACAACAATGCGAATGGTCTTTTCCTAGATGCCCAAAGCAAAAGTGACGACCAGGCCACTTAGTCTCAAAACATAACCCGTGTTTTGCTCTACTTGAACAGAAAGGGTACATTCGGGAAGGTACCGCCTGCCTCCTTGGATGGTGTCTGGACCCTGGTTTCTGTGCTCCAATCATGTCTGCTTGGTCTTGTATTTTTTTCCTCCAACTGATAATGTGCAGCCATATGAACACTCTGTTTCTATTTTTGTTGTTTTTTTTTTTCTCCCCATTGTCCATAAATGAGGTCAAAAAAGAACTTGCTAAAGCCAGGTGGCCCTTTGCTGAACTCTTCAATGGTAACTGTTTTAGCTTCATAAATGTTCAACAAAAAAAACCATTCTATTAAAGCCTCACTTCGATGACTAGCCAAGGGTTACCTTCATCTAGAGAATAGATTACAAATAGATTACAAAATAGATTTCTACATCTAGAAGAAAGACAAGCTTTAACTGTAAACTCCTCAGGTAACAAAATCCACACCAGACCTGCACCAAAGGGGGTCTGCTTTCTCACTAGGAAGGGGATGGGGAGACCACAGCCTTCCCAGGCTATTTCTTCTAAGTGAGCCAATGAAGGAGAGAAAAGAAAAGAATTGGTTTAAAAGAAATAACAGGGGCTGCCTGGGTGGTTCAGTGGGTTAAGCCTCTGCCTTCAGCTCAAGTCATGATCTCAGGGTCCTGGGATCAAGTCCTGCATCAGGCTCTCTGCTAGGCAGGGAGCCTGCTTCCTCCTCCCCCCACCCCCCTCTCTCTGCTTGCCTCTCTGCCTACTTGTGATCTCTCTCTGTCACATAAATAAACTCTTTAAAAAAAAAAAAAAGAAAGAAAGAACATCTAGGGAGCTTCATGCCTGTCTTCACTGATCTTTCCCATTCTTCTGGTCCTTATAACATGGTTCCTCATCCTAAGAGAAGCCTAAAGGATTAGAAACCCTCTTCTTCATTCCTAACATGCAGAGGAGGACTTATCAGGGTCGGAGGGGGTGGAACACAACTTCGGCCAGGTGCTTCCATCCATCTGCCCCTTATCGCACACTGAGAAGGAAGGTACTGAGTTCAATATATGACAAGGTTACTGGAGGAGGGAATAAGGGAAGAAAGCATTTCCAGAACTAAGAACTGAGTTCGGGCTCTGCAATGCTCCTTCAAGCATTGGCTCCTCCTTCTAAAGAGAAAACACTGAGACCAGATCACATTAGTAAAAGTGACCCTGAAGGGCGGTCACTCTGTGAACTGGCTGCAAGTGTTCAGATGCGCTTATGAGCTTGGAAGAAGGGTTATGTGTCCAGTGCATTTTTGGCATCATTTTATTAAGGAAAGGAAACAACCTTTACATATGTTTGGTGGATGCACAACTCTGACGGGGAGAGGGAGGGTCACACTAAAATCAAAAAACAAGTAATACAAGTTAATTCTCCTCATTACATGATGAACACTGTCCAAGGAGCTGAGAAGGACGCAAAGTAATATGAGCAAAGATCTTCTCTTTAGAAGATTAAAATTCTTGAGGAAATGAACAAAATGTTCCAAAATGGGTAAATTGAATAATCTCTGCAAGACTACTGTGGGGTTGAGCTGATGGTGTGGAGGGTAGTGAGTCTATTTGAAACTGCCATAGTAGAGGGAGTAACAAATCATTCCTAATAGTGCACACTACATTTTCAGGATGCTTTCAATATGGAAACAATTCCTTTTCTGCCAAAAAGCATAAATATACATGAGCTTTCTTACCAGACTTAACAGATATCTACAGCACATATTTTAAAAGAACACATTGGAAGAGGATGAGCCTTATATAATATTTTTTAATCAACCAAGATACATATGTAATAGCTTATTCAATGAGAATTTGGGTCTCAGATATTATTTTTGGGGGGGTGGGAGGTCTCAGATATTGCTTTACCAATTGCTTCATTGATTTATTATTCTATCAGATTTATTTATTTAAAGTCTTAGCGCTACCACGTAAAATTTACTCCCTGATTTTGGTCTTCAATGTTAGATTTGTCACTTTCCTTTGGGGACACAACCCCTTCTTGTGGGAAGGGCCATTAGAGTGGCTTCTTGTAATGATAGAGACAAAAGGTAAACCCTTGTCCTCTGTGGAATCTTTTTCTCAATGTTCCCCTTAGCTACCCTAGAGGATCCCTGAGGGAGATGGGACACTGGGACAAAGGTACCCCTATGGCTTGCTTATAGCTCTGAAACCAGACTCGGCCTTGGGGCTGAGGAAGCTCTCCCAGGTCAGCCTTTACAGTCAGTGGGTTTGCTGGCACGACTGAGCCCTTCTGCTCTCTCCAGTAGAAACAGAAGATGAGCCACAAAGAACATTGATTCTTGGACCTTGTGGATCTTGGAAATGTGAGCAATGGGAAGCCCTCTGGTATTAAAAATCCATTGTACTTTTAATGAGAAAGGAAACAAGGTCTTGTCCTGTACTCCAAGCTAGTAAAAGAGAACATACTGGTTAGAGTTTCACATGTATCTGACTTGATCGCAAAACAATGTGGAACATGAAATAGTAGTAGTAACTATCATGTGTGTGAAGCTTGGCTAAAGCAAGCCTGCCTTCTAAAATTTTTATATTTGTTTCTGAGCGTATGCCTGGGGAAATTTCTGAAAGCTACTCACTGAGATATTGAACTTGGCAATGTCTGGGAGGTAGGATGCAGGGTGATTTTTACTTCATAGCACTGTGCATTTGAGTCTTTTAAATGAGTACCCACAATTTATGTAAATAGAAGTAAAGCCATTGTAAGCCCACAGAGTAGTTTATCATGGTTAGTATTATGAAAATAAAGAATCCCATAGATATAAAGCATAAATATTTCTATGTATGTTATACGTGATGATGCTCGGCGATTGGACTTACCCCTTATTTCCTGTGCATATTTTCTTCCTCATCACAAGGATACTATGACAAACTTGTCTTTGACGGCTGTCTCACTTGTTATGGAGGAAAGGTCAGAAGCCACACCAGGAAATGAAGGAAGGTAGACTAGATGCTTGCCTTAAATTACTTGCCTTAAAACGGATTCAGCATATCTCTTCCTGTGGCTGACGCCTAGCATCATCGTTAGTCAAAAACAGCATTGAGCTCAGCTAAGAAAAGTCGGCACTACAGTTGGACTTCCTTTTCCCCATCAGCTGTGTAAGTTAGGTTTGCAGATATAGTCAAAGTTTAGTCTTTTCATAGCCAGGGTTTTGTTTAATTTAGAGAGATAATCAAATGTTGACAGAAATGACCAATACTCTAATTCAAAAAATCTAATCTTGATGGCCCTTGTTAAAGAAACATGAGGAAAAGTTAGTGACCATGAAGATTTCTATTTATTAATCTTGGGGGATTTCTTTCTAGCTTTGGAATCATAATAGTTATTTGAATTATGGCTGCATAATGGAGACTATTGAATCAGGGACTTCCCTCATGGTTAACACTCATTCATCATTTTTATAATTAAAAATCTATTACTCAACTCAGTGTATTTTTCATATTTAAAAAATATCTATCAGAACAAACCTTTCCAGGTACCTAATATGGGAAGTTTTTTTTTTAAGTGATTAAAAAATAACTAAATTTAAAGTTTTTACTTAAAAAATGATAGAGAAAAGGGTAAGCCCAACCAACTGAACATCATCACATATAATATATAGAGAGAAATATTTATGCTTTATGTGTATGGAATTCTTAATTTTCATAATACTAAACATAACGATAAACTGCTTTATAGACTTCCAATGGCTTTAGTTCTATTTACATTGTGTGTACTCATTAAAAAACTCAAAAGCAAAATACTATAAAGTAAAAATTGCCCTGCATCCTAATTCCCAGACATCACCAAGTTTAATGTCTTAGTAACTAGTCTTCAGGAATGTCCCCAGGCATACACTTAGAAACAAATCTTGCCCACATAAGCACTCACGAAATTTACATACTAGTATGCTATCGTGGAAATAATTGAAGACTACCCAAATGAGACCAAACAAAGGTAATTTATTCAGAGTTTGCTGTAGCAAGTGATTCAACTACCATCACTTGCTTTTGGCAAGGCTCAAAGGCAGACAGAGATGTGAAATGTCTTACAGGGGAAAAAGAAAGTTTAGGGTGTTCTCTGATGGGGGGGGGGGGTTATTGGCATGAGGAAGGGGGTGCTGTGGGCTACTTAGAGCCAGGACATGTTATCTGCTTGGTTAGGGGGGACATGTTTTGCTTTCTCTGGATGGTTCAGAGTTGGAAGAGATAAAAAGACAATCTGCAGTCGTAGACCAAGTCCTCCCTGTTCTAGACTATTAGCTGCAGAAGTGTGGTTTGGCAGCTGAGCGGGTAGAAGCTTCCTAAATACAGAGCTTGAAAGTCAGAATTCTGTTGTCCCATATGGTCTCACCAATGTCTGTTCCTATATTAAGTTTCTCACTATACATGATTTGGATTTCATTTAAACTGTTCTCCTTTAACAATAGGTTCAATTAATACTTCCCGATAACATTATTATTTATGGCTACATATTATTTCATTTTATAAATATGTTATACTCTGATGCCTATCATAGATATGGTATAATACCACCCCTCTTGTTATGTCAATTGAAGCATTTCCAATTGTGTGTATTTTAACACTGATGAAATACGCTTCCTCAAAGATAGTTATTTTATATTTTTCCATTTATATTTTAAATATAAACTTCCAGGCACTTACATGTATGGAATTTGAATACAGTGTGCTACACTGTTCTCTAATTAAAATGCTTATTAACTCCATATGTGGATGGAAGTGACAGATACATTAATACAGTCATTTAAAAATGGGTAATCCTGGGGTGCCTGGGTGGCTCAGTGGGTTAAGCCGCTGCCTTCGGCTCAGGTCATGATCTCAGGGTCCTGGGATCGAGCCCCGCATCCGGCTCTCTGCTCAGCAGGGAGCCTGCTTCCTTCTCTCTCTCTCTCTGCCTGCCTCTCAGTGTACTTGTAATTTCTCTCTGTCAAATAAATAAATAAAATCTTTAAAAAAAAATGGGTAATCCTGCAGATGGCAAATGTCCATCTACTTATGAGGTAGAATATCTCAGGTTTTTGTCAACCATTTGTACTTATTCTTTTCTCAATTGTGAGCTCATGTTATTTGCCCATATTTTTATTGGTATAATCTATTTTCCTTTTGATTTATGTGTTTTTTTTTCATGTCGTGAAATTTTTCCAACTTCTCATTACTCTTTTAATTTTTAAATGGTGTTGTGCTTTGTTTTTATGATGCAAAGTGCTTCCTCTAATGGTATTTGGAAAGTTGCTAAGATTTTATGCCTACATATTAAGAGTGATGGCCAGATGGCACTGTTTTCTTTAGAGATAGTGAGGACCATCAGATCTAAAATGCTGACCTTTATTTTTATTGTTGGGATTAGAAAATAAACTCATTTAAAAAAAGAAGGAGGAGAATATTTTCTAAATCACTCCATAGAGGGTAATCAAATATTCTTTTTTTTTTTTAAGTTTTATTTATTTATTTGACAGACAGAGATCACAAGTACACAGCGAGGCAGGCAGAGAGAGAAAGGAGGAAGCAGGCTCCCCACTGAGCAGAGAGCCTGATGTGGGGCTCGATCCCAGGACCCTGAGACCATGACCTGAGCCGAAGGCAGAAGCTTAACCCACTGAGCCACCCAGGTGCCCCAAATATTCTACTTTTACTCAAAGAATAAATATCCCAGTACTTAGGCAATGCTGCATCACCTACCCATACCGGCTAAATAGTCTTTGATATACTCAACTTCTGGCATTTTCTTATTATCCTTATCTGGCATTTTCTTTATTATCCTTAATATATAATTATATAATCCAGGTGAACACTAAGCCTTCAGACTTTCTTTTCCATTTTTCTGAGATCTTAATTAGCCATTTAACTTACCCACGTACAGATAGTTGAACAGCCTTCAGTGAGTGAGCTCTGAGTGACCAGGGCCAATGGCTCTGCCTCTGGTGAGGAGGTCTCCAGCACAGCTTGAGTGTCCTTAATCTCTCTCACAATAGACCCACTCTCAATTCTCTTCAATCTGGTAAGTAACAACCTCCTACAAGAGTCTTGGCAGTTTCAATATTGACTATAAATTGGAATTACCTAAGGAGTGTATAAAAATGTTTCTTAACGCCTCATTCCATTACCAGAAACACTAATTTAATTGATCTAAAGGGACCTCAGCATCAGTAGGTTTCAAAAAAAATCTCTCCAGGGGACTCAAATGTTCATCCAGCACTAAAACTCATGTCTTATATTAACTAATTTTTCCCTTACCTTGTATCAGTATCCCTTCTATATTATACAATTTGTCTTCCACCACATACCTGCCAATTTACAATGATTCCAGGATGATGTAATTTGCTAACTACTTCTACTTTTTAAAATATTCTCTTATCTTTTGAGCAATTTTAAATATAAAATGAAAATACCTTATAATGATTAAGCAAACAGTTTTCCTTCAATATTCAAGTCATATAGTTGGTCTTCATTCACTCAACATTCACAGTCTTATACACAGAAATATTTATAATTACTACATCTGAAAGGGATCCTAGATATCTAATTATACTATATCATTACATTTACATATATATCATTATATTTTACATGTAATGAATCTGAGACTCAAAATTAATAAAGGGATTTTTCATAATGCTAACCAGTCCTTCAGTGTTAGGTTTTGGCCCATAACAATCAATATTGTATTAAATGAGTTCTGAAACACAGTATAAGAGATGAATCCACAACTTAGCAACAACAAAACCCACACACATATACACTCGCATACATGACATAGTTGCCTTGGGTCATGAACTTGGGAGTGGCATAGCTAGTTACTTCTGGTACACTGTTCCTCATGAGGCTGTAATCCAGATGTTTCAGGACTGTGGTCATTTGAAAGCTTGACTGGGGCTGGAGGAGTGGCTTCCAAACTCACTCACATGGCTGCTACCAGAAGGTTTCAGGTCTTATTCACAAGATCTTTTTCATAGTGCTATAAGAGTATCTTCATGACTTGGCAGGTGGCTTACCACTGGAGCTCATAATCTAAGATAATGAAATAGGAGCTACCACCTATTGATGAAATAGCTTTGAAAACCATACCCCATACTATTTGCAATATCCTTTTAGTGACACAAAATGTTTTTATTCACTACAGGAAGGGAGTACCCAAGGGCATGAATGTCAAGAAGTGACACTCCACTGGGAGCCATCTTGGAAGTTTTATACCACAGGTATCTTGGCACATCATGCAATTTTACCTCATAAGTAAATCATAAATTTTAGGTCTTTGGCAGTACTTTATAATTCAGTTAAGTTTTTGCCATCAATAATATAATATTTCATGTCTTGTTATCACTTGACTTTTCATTATTTGACAATGTGTCATCTAGTAACAAGTTGAAAAATAAAGCTTAAAAACACAGTTTCAATAATCTGTGATGCTTTAGCAAAATCTGCATTGATCTCAATTGACATTTCTGGTGTTTACCTTAAAAGGATAATTTTTTTTTCAGTGACCTGAGAATTCTAAATTTAAAATTTTCCTTTTCTAATTTAAAAACATTTTTAAAATCTGTCTCCTCAAAATAGATATGCAATATCTTCTACCCATAATACATAAGATTATTTTTCTCATTGATCAGGATACCTGATCTGTATCAGTACATCACTTACATTCTAGAGATCAATCAGTTCTCATGTTTGAGATGGTCATAAACTTCAGGAATGAAGCGAGATGTGTATTAGCAGGTTTTTTTTTTTTAATGTTAAAAAGAATGTTAACATTTTAAAATTGGGGGTAGAAAAACAATATTTTAGTTAAAATTTACTTTAAAGGAAAAAGCAGTGATATTTAAAATCAGTCCTTAAGTAATGTATAATTTCAAGAAAGATGAAATTTATAATATTGGTAGAATGACTCATTTCTCTTATCCCTTACTACTAAAAATATCAGCTATGCCTGAAAAATAAATGTAAGGAATTACACGAAGTGAATGTCTTATTGCTAATATAATCACTTACAGCTTATTGAAATAGGACCTTAATAACTACTCTTACAATTTTAAGGTATATTAATCTACTCAAGTAATTGTAAGCTAATGGTAAGAGATGTTATGTTATTACTAGAAGTAAGATGGAAGCAAGGATTCCCCAGTTCTTGAGCCAAAAGCCTCCTTCTGATGAGTTTAATATAGTTTATTATGAGTTTAATACAGTTTTTCATTTTCACATGGTAAAACGAAGCATAGCTTTAAATGACTTTCATGGCAAAATCCTTAAAAACTCCTGGGTCACTATATCTTTATAAGAAGGAAAGATGCCAGTGTGTCTGTGAGTTGTGTCTCAATGCATTTTTATCCCAGTTTCTGAGTCCCTACGAGCCTTACCAGCTACTTGTTAGTTAATTAACAGTCTAGTTCATCCCAAAAACTGCCTAAGGGAAGTAAGTACTGCATTCGTGTGTACAGTTTGCATGGATGGGGGTGGTGCTTTCCATGTCCATGTCTTTAATGTCTTTAATGAATTTGCCTCTGTTCTTCTTGGTCTACATTTCCCTATCTGTGTCTTTCTGAGTTAAACCATTTATTTATTTATTTATTTATTTATTTATTTATTTAGCATCACTATTATATCTCATTTCATTCCAAAGAAAATTTGAGGCAACTGCCTTACATGATATGCCCAACTTTGTGCATGTCATGTATGTCTCATGTATCTCTGCTTTTGCCTTTCCCTCTCCTCTTCCTACCTCATTCCAGGACACAAATGACCCTGTATTTAGCAATTGTTTGGTGTCTTTTTTTTTTAATAATCTGTATTTAAAAATTTTATCTCATTATTCATCCCTTCTATACAGTCTTATCATCAGTTCTGCCATCTGAATCCAAAAACCTGACTACACTTTTAGTGACTGCAGGGCACTCTAGCCCCACACTGAGTCTCAGATAGATCATATCACAACTAAACTCTGCAGAAGTATGCTCCTTAAATTTCAGATCACAGCTCTGGTCCCCAAGCTATTCAAAGGTCAATGGGGGTGGTGGTTTAGAGGTCATGCCCTTGTTCATTACCATTTAATGAGTACAGGTGAAAATGCATAGTCATCTCAGACTCTTGTCAGATTGATCAAAATCCTCTTTCATGAGCTATGGAAATGAGATTTCTGAAAATAAAAGATGAGGGGAAAGTGCTTAATATTTCTAACAACATCTTGGGCTTCAATCTCTTATTTCTATGGGTAGCATTTTGTGACAGATTAAAGATGGCAGTAAATTTGGGGGCATTTCTTTTCATGGAAAAGTAGATTCTAAATCTCTTCTCCTTCATTCTGCTTGGCCTTAGTGACCAGCTTGACCAATAGAATGCTACGGAAGTGATGAGATTTCTGAGGTTAAGATACAGTAGCCTTTCAGTGTCCTCCTATCTTTTTTTTTTTTTTTTTTTGAATATTGTCTCTGAAATGCATGTGCCAACCTGTAAGAAGTTAGACTACCCAGAATCCACCATGTTGAAGAGGCCATGTTGTGGAAAACCATCCCAGCTGAGCCCTGCTTTCCAGCCTCCCTACCAAGTTTCAGAACATGTGAATTTAGCCATATTGGGCCCTTCAGTCTAGCCCATCTGCCAGTCAAATACTAATGAGCCGTCTTCATAAGTTGATGTACAGAAAATAGAAGAATCAGCCAACTGAACATCGTAAATTCCCCACATGGACATAAGGTACAATAAAATGGTTTTTTTAAACCAACTAAATTTTGAGGTTGTTTATTTTATAAAAGTATGTTGCTGAAGTACCTTACTATCCTACTTAAGGTCTCCCCTTCCCTGACTTGCAAGTGAAACTTCAAATCGTTTCTTGATTTCCAAATAACACAAGCATCCAACATTCAAATGTCTAGTTTCCCTTCCTATGTGCAATCCTGGTGAAAGGGTGGGGTGGGGAAAAAGAGAGAATGGAGATAGCTCCCAATCTACAAAAGATGCATAGTTTATGTGTATGACTTTTTTCAACACCACATTCTACGAGAAATCCACTTGCTTCTACTGAGATATTTGAGAGCTACATTTAACCTACCAATCTCTCTATGACTATATCTCTTTATGATCAATTATTGTTGCTTTGGGCCTATATATTAACTAGGTCCCTTCTAGTTATCAAGTAAAAATTCTATACTTAGAAGCAAATTGAAAAAAAAATTACTATACTGAGTTTTATACCATATAGACTAAATATTTGTTTATTGATTGACTTAATCTTTAACACAAAGATCTCTTTCAGTAAATCTTTATTTCCTTATGTCTGTGTTGTAGGAGTAGAGCAACAGAACACAAGGATAGTTGTGGTAAAGGAAAACAGAGGGGTTCTGCCTTGTTCTACTGCAGAGATCACTCCCTGTTACTGAAATGTTCAATAATTTCAACAAAGGAATCCCTGAAAGGTTACTTTTCAAATATGGCACTTTAAAAAAAAAAAAAATTACTGAAAACAGAAAGAAAAATAGCTAGAGGCTACAGTCATGGCAGAGAGCATTCCATAGGATGAATCTCTTCACATCTAATAAACCCTAATGGAAAATATGTATATTACTCCAGGAATGTACATAGGTACACATTGTGGAAAAAATTCCTTTCCCCTCAGAGCCCCATAGCCCCAGGACACTAAACGTTCAGGAGTACCATTCACATATATTATTTCATGAAGCTGTGCTCCAGAAAGTGGCATTCACGGAGACATTAAGTGGAGCCCCCTTGAATTGCGCAAGCCAGAGTACTTCCTCTAGTTACCTTCTCTCTATGTGTCTTACTCCTTCCTATCCCCTTCCATCTACTCCTGATGACCTTCTGAGGTAAGCTAATAGTTCTCAGCTTGTGCTCAGAAAATGTACCTTCATTCTCTGATTTAGCAGGCCCTGACTGTTTTGAAGTAGATTGGGGTGTTTTTCTCTTATTGAAAGCACCAGTAAAGTCAATATTCTAGGAAATGCACGTTTCAGTGAAAAGCATGTTAGCTACCATTTATCTGGTGTAGACTCAGAGTCGGGGGCAGTCCAGAGCTGCTCGCTGCAGGAATTACTTTGGCCAATTGATTGAACAACTTGTGACTTCCCTTTTTTCTCTGTGAAGCTTACCCACAATGAGAAATATTTAACCAAAGATTAAACATGTGGTGGCATTCTCCTGGAGAAAGACAAATAATGGAATCAATACTCCCCCATGTTGTTAATATCACCCGAAAGCCCCCAAAACTGTTATCACTGATTTTACCTGCATTTTATGGCTTTTCCATGTCAGATTTGGGATTAACAAGTCATCAGGGAACCTAACTACTATTGAGATAATAAATTAGAGGAATCCATGTAGCCACTGCTAAAGTTTGGCTCCTAATGAACCAGCCATTTCAGTTGTGTGATGCCAAAACGAAATGCCGGAAACAGCTACCTTCTGTTCCAGGACAGGGAATCTCTGCCTAACAGCAACTACTTGACTGTTGGGAGAGCCTCAAAGTCATCAGACTCTGAACTCTACTTCTAAGAATATGAGAAGATAGTGAGGTAGTTAGAAGATAAGATCATCATACACACACACACACACACACATACACACCATGCACACAAGCACGTTCTGGGTTTGTTCTGTTTTCCCTCCCCTGTCCTCAGACAACTAAAGTAAACATTGAGTGTACTGAAGATAATAGAATAATATTCATTGATTTTGTCCAGGATACTATACCAGACAGTACAATATACTACTACATCCTAATTTCCTCTAGTTTCACACTAAATTTTAATGCCTGTGGAGTCACCCTAATCATGTTGCTGGGGACTTCTATTCCTTAATAACATGCAAGAGCTCCAAGTTGGGCTATTTCCTTTCTCCATTTTTCTGCCTCCACCTAAGATAAGGACTCACCTGGTAACACAGAAGGTACAAGCTCAGAGCGTTGCCCACATCTCCAAGGAGAGTAGACCCACACATTCGGAGTATCATGTTACCCTAATCTCTTTCACGGGGCATATTTTATTGACTTGAGAATAGGGCAGACAAGAAAAAATAGATCAACATGTTAATTCCTGTCGCTATAAATAATACTTAAAACACCATCTGCCTGAGCAAAGATTCACCACCACGCATTGGTGAGAACATACATGGTCTGATTTCCCAAGACCGTCAATTTGTAGGCGCGTCACCCGAACCCATGCGCGCAGGAGCCCTCCCTCGCCCTCCCCAGGATAGCACGTGGGTTCTGCTGTTTCCTCTCCCTGTTTCACTCCTCTCACCCTAGTTTTTGGCCTCACAATGTCTTAATTTCATAGCCAAAAACTATTCTCTCATCTCCATTCTGTAACTGACTGTATTGCTACATGAGAACCATTATCAGGAAAAAAAGAAGTGAAAGCACTGTCAGAATCATTAACGTCTCCAGATTTTTCTAGGTCTGGGAGAGTTTACTATTCAAATATTTCCTGAGGGTAAATATTGTTACTCCTTTCAGAGAATTTAGGAGAGAGAGAATCAATCCAATATGGGAAAGAAAAAAAGAAAAGCAAAACAGCTAATATTTCCTAATAGGTTGACTGAAGTTCGTAACAACTCTACTCAAAATATGACATATGTCATCCATCTGCAAACAGAAGGGGGGAGGTCCCAGGAGAAACGAACCCCAGGAAAAACCTGCCAACATGTTAATCTTGGACTTTCATCCCCAGAACTGTGAGAAAATAAATGTATGTTGCTGAAGACACCCTGTCTGTGGTATTTTGCTATGGCAGTGAAGCAAATTAATACAGGGTCCAAGGAAAGGAAAATACTCCTTCTAAAGTTTAGGTCTCATAGATGTCCAATATTTTAAAAACAAGAGAAAGAAAAGAAAAATACAAGAGAAGTTTTACATTTTTGGTCCCAGTCAACTCGTTCCAAGAGGGACCAATGTCCTCATTGAAAGGAAATGTTACTTCCCCTGGAAACTACCGCACGGTCAAGGTGATGAGTCAGAAATACAGTATTGCTCTTTTCCTCCTCTTTCCTCTCCTTGAGAGGAACACACAAGAACACATTCTCTTCCTTTGATAAAATTTACCTAAAATACTTTATACCCCCCAATACACTTAAAGCAAAAGCCTTCTCCAAGAGGGCAGATTCTTGAGTGATTCTTATCCAACTTCCTACCCTACAATCCTAATAAAACCTTAGGAAAGATTTTCACAATGGACTATCACTTTTCAAGTAACAAGACTGAAATGTTAAACTTGAATTCTGAAATACTTACGGTCAATCTCCCTGGGAATAATTAAACCTTGGCTTTGTGCAGAATTTCTCTATTGTAACAAACTGAAAAGTTTTATTAAGTATAGATGAATCCTAAAAGCCTTTTGTATTTTCACAATTCTGTGTCCCTTAGCCATTGCTATTATTATATTTAACTTTTTTGTCAGTGTTCAGGATGTTCACTCTTCTATTACTATTTGCCCTATAAAACTGTATGCATAGTTCTCTTCAATGAATCTCTAAATCTGAAAAAGAAAGCATTTCTTTTCAACTGCTTTAACATGGCAATTTATTCTTAGAAAAGCTCAAAGGCAAGAGCTACTCTTAGCAACTGCCTCCAGTTAACGTCACCTCCTCCATCCATAAGCCAAACTCTACAAGAACGGAGCATGTATACAGGTCATAATCTTAGGGTCATGAGATTGAGTCCTGCATCAGGCTCTGCCCTTAGTGAGGAATCTGCTGGAAATTCTATGATTCTCTCTCTCTCTCCCTCTGCCTCGGCCCCTCCCCTCTTCTCTCTCAAATAAATAAATAAATAAATCTTTACAGAAAATTGAGCATGTAATCATCAAGCCCACATCTGAGGGGACAGGGACACTGGAATATCTGTCCCTGGGATAATAAACTCCGTTTAGTTTCCTTTGTTGTTAGCAGGACACGTGGGTGAACTTTGAATGATCTCATATACCTCCCCTCAGATCTCAGATTCCTCCCCTCTTTGAATTGAGTCGTCATTAATTTAACACTTTGATAATACATTATTTAACAAATTTTAAGTTATATAAGCTAGCCAACAATTAATACATATCACGTGACCATTTCTTTCCCTCAGCAGGGGAACCTCATGCTTATCACTAAGCTTAGTTTATTAGCATAACCAGTAACCTGAAGTGAGAGTGGAAAGTTTAGTCAGTAATTTGAGTCCTTACAAGGAATGATGTGTGGGACTGGTGCCCTGTGGAATATCTTTTGACTTACAAGGGGCTAAGAAGGCCCTTGTTACAGAAGATAGCACCCACTGCTTTGTATGACAGAGTCATTGCTTTGTATGCCGTAGCTTTGTTTGTGGGAGGCGTTGGTAAAATCCTATATGAAACCCTATCGGCCAAGATCTCCTCACCACCTACTTAGCTAAGTAATGTTTTACGTGGAAGTAGAAAGGTAGAAGAAAATCTAATGTTGTAGACAGCTTTGAGGAGGGAGAGGCACAGCATGTAGCGATCAGGGGGCATCGTGAGAGAGGAGGCTGCCTATTGTTATGATCCCAAGAGAGAAAGAGAGACTCTTACCAGACAGGTGAGAAGACATAAATCATGTATTTTCTGTGAGCCGGCACTACTTATAAAGTGTATAGTCAAATAATTAATGTGCTGTCCGCGGTACCACTACAAATCTGCTTTTCTTATATTACTCAATCCATTATTTGTTCCATTTCCTAAATTCAGTGGCAAACTTGGCAAGAGAAGGGTTTCTCATGAGAATATCCTATTTCTTAGGAGCTTTTAACGTCATATAGTTACTCCTGATCTAATAGCCAGGCTCTAAACATTATGTCATTCTTGGTATTGTACTCTGAAATGCCCTATTAAATGCCTCCTCTCCTGCCTCAATATTTATAGCTTCCAAATAATTGTAGATTATCATGCTTTCCAAGTAGCCTAAAGTAACTGCTCGGTTCTGATCTAACATCTTTTGGTAGTTGACTGTAAATCACCTTCTTTGTGCATTAACTTTGAATGGATTTGGAAAACTATGAACTCACACAGGGCATAAAAATGAAAGAGAGAGTCTGACATTACCTAATTAGTCAAACATCTGTCTTTCAGTTTTAGTCTCTTTGCCTCTGATAACACTGAGGCAGAATTCATAGCCACCTGGTGATCCTAGCCCTTCCAAAAGAAGAATTAAGACTTTATTGTCATCAGCCAACTCATTAAAGACTTGTAGAGATTGACTTGGTAACAGTGGCCCCTCTTTGATACGTTAGATGTTTTGTCTTCCCAAGAATCACACAAAACTCTCCCTGCCAACAAAAACAGGGCAACTGCAGTGTCCAAGTGACACCATCCTGTTTCCGTTGGTCACAGCTGGGACTCTCATCCAAACTGTCAAAGTAGCAAGTTGTCAAAATAGTTGTAGAAGTTCCCTGCTGCTACCTGCTCGTTTTCTAGCACATTGAAAATGACACTAATTCCTTTCACACTTGAGACAATAAGGCTTAAGTTCTTCTTTTCTCTTTTTTATTTTCTGTCATCAATAGGACAAGGAACTGATAGTCTAATAGAAGAGTCCAGGGTTAAATCTCTTTGAAAGAAAATATGGCTACCGCTTGGAAACGATTGGCTCTTTCCATTGTGTATGGATAATGAGGCTGGTGAAGGGCATCGGGAGGACAATCCCTGTTCCTCCCCAATTTACACTAGAACTGAAGCAGGAAGGAGAGGGTGAATAGTGGTAGCCAGGAGCTAGGGCCACGTCACTGCAGGTAGCAAAGAAAGGCTCTTGCCACTCAAATGTTTGTTTTGGCTTTCCTCTCCTTTTTTGTTAGAGGACATATTAAATATGTGTCAGGTGAGATAACAGCTGCCAAGCTCATGACTGTTCTGGTTAGAAACAGCAGCATAATGAGTACCATTTAATTGAGTTGACTAAAGGGGACTTCCGAGATCATTGCTTCCAACACTTTCACTTAATGGAATAAGAAAACTAAAACTTAAGAAAGCATTTCCTGAGGTTATATCGGGAATTCATCCCAGAGATCGAGATAAAAGGCTTGTTTATCTTTCCCCCAAGCCCATACTTGATTTTGTTATATAACTGAGTCACACCACCCACAAAGAAAAAAAAAAAACCCTTTCTATTACAAAACCAAAGAATTATATAGCTTCTGTGTTGTTGAGTTTCTCTTGTTTTGTTTTGAAGGAGAAAAAAACAAAACAAAAATATATTTTCAAAATATTTCTCTAGACTCACCAAAAGGAGATGAGTTACTACAAAGAATAAAGAATCTCTCTTGTCTCCCAAAAAGTGTCTCAGGTATAGGAGTTCAGCAGGTTTTATGAGTGTAGGAGAGATGAGATGAGTTAGCATCACTTTGGTTCCTTCTGCTTGTAGGAATTGTGTAGATCCAAACTGTGTAAGACAGAGAAGAAAAGTTGCAGGCATCACACTTGGGAAAATTGCCTAATACCTCATAGCCGTTTGTAAAACTGCTATGGTAGATTTTAGAATAATTGTCATTACTACTCCCATAGCATATTATATACAGGAAAAAAGCATTTAAAATCTCTCTCTGCTATGCAACTTAGGTTCAAGAGAATTGTGCGTGAAATTGGCTCTTTAAGACTCCAGCAAATGGATCTTTCCATCTAGAACCTGAAATGAAAGAAGTCATTGGTTCTTCCATTATTGCTTCTTTGTATCTCATTTCTCTTTAATTGTAAAGATTTTCAGACTTAAATAATAAGCAGAATATAGAGTAAAACACTCATGAGTCCAAAGTGTCTACTGTCCCAATATCCCATTCATTCTGTTGATTGATCTCAAAGTTGAGAGATCATTAAGAGATTTCCCCTTAAAGTGTGTATTTATCAATATTGAAAACCAATACATTCTTCCTCAAGGGCTTACGTTAGTAAAAACACATTGTGAAGCTTAAAAGGAACAAAATGAACTGTATATAGCTGAGATCGAAACATCTATAACAATTTCGAATGTTTTGAAGGCAGAAATCCTTTAGTCGGACTAGAACAAACCAGAGTTTGGCAAGCTAACAGGCAAATTGTTTCTCCCTCAGACGTTGTACAGCTGAGAAGGGACCAGGTTTTAGAGGCGTGTGCATTGGAGAGAGAGCAAAAGTTTAGTGTTTTGTCTTATTTGCAACTGAATGCTTATTAAATATATGTTGGAAGTCATCCCAAACTATCCTTAATTTCCTTGGACTCCTCATTTGCATTCAGTCCAAATTTCCATTCTAAGAGCCCTACAATCTGCTCTTCTAGGCAGAATTTTCTTGGTAAAAAAAAAACTCCCTATACCTTCCATAGGACATTTTTTTTAGTTAAGGGGAGGGAAAAGTTAACCTTTGGCTTCCCACAGTGTCTAAGCACACAAAGTGTTCCCTTTAGCCAGTCTAAGATACAAAGAGTGTCACATCTTCTCAAAGAAACTTGCAATTTCTAGTCTACCTTTCGTGTACCCACAGCTTTTCACTCTGTCTTACACATAATTTGGGACTCCTGAAGTATACGGGTTCACCCTCGCATTTTGACCCTGAGCGCATTTTGATCCTGAAGATGTTCTTGATCTAGCCGGCATTCGAAAACTTGGCTGCTGACTTCCTGACATCGTCAGTATGTGTGTCTCTATATGTGTTTCTTGATCATCTTCACTGTCTTCTTGGCTTTCTCTTTGTCTTTGCTTCTCTCTCTTCCAGATTCTGTTTCACAACATTGCTTACAGTTTTCGCCTGACAGAGCTGACTTCAGTCATTCATGAAAAGGCATAGTGAATATCACTGGTAGAAACAACCATCATAAAATAGAACTAATATGATTAAAACTGCCCAGTGTTAAATATGATGGACAAATTAAAACTTCATGGAAAAATGTACATCTTCAAAAATTTTAAAAGATTTTATTTACTTATTTGAGAAAGAGCATGAGAGACAGAGCATGAATGTGGGAGAAGAGCAGAGAGAGAGAGAGAGAAGTAGACTCCCTGCTCAGCAGGGAGCCCAGGCATCCCAAGACCCTAGGATCATGACCTAAGCCAAGGCAGACAATTAATCAACTGAGCCACCCAGGTGCCCTGCATCTTCAAATGTTAATCCCGGGATTATGGGCTTAGTAGAAATAATGACCAGAAAACTATAGTTGATAACATTAAAATTAATGTGTTTGGTTGACAAAATGAAAGAGCTTAACTAATTGGATCATTGTGAAATATAAATAAACTATTCAAAATGAACTAATTTCTTTAAAATGCAGTAAATTCCTGTGCCTGTCCCTAGCTTCCTGAGGCTTAGTGGCCACCTTGGGCATTCCTTGGCTTGTAGAAGCATCACCAGGATCTCTAATTTCTCCCCATATGTGTTTACACCACATTCTCCCTGTAGGTGAGTCTGTGTCCAAATTTCCCCACTTGATTAGAACACCAGTCATATCGGTGTAGGGGTACCCCCTTCTCCAGTATGATACCATCTTAATTTAACTAATTATATCTGCAATGACTATTTCCAAAGAAGGTCATATTCTGAGAGAGTAGGAGTTAAGACGTTAACATATGGATATAGGGAGGAAACAATTCAATTTGTAAGGGCACACTTAAAAAATACATTATCAACAAAACTTTATCCTTATTTGGGTTCTGGACTGCTGTTTAAAAGATTAGGAAAGTGGAGGAAATTGACCATGTAATACATCTCCTGGGAAAACATGGATCAATATGTATGCTATTACTATTGTTTCTTAAGCAAGATGCTACATGACTCTGGATGTATCTTCCCAAGAAAATGTATATGGATTACCAAATTTAATGGATTACAGATAGTACTCTGTGACATGCCTATAAGAAAACTTACTTGGTGTCCCAATCTTTTTATTGCCCTAATATTTTTGTTACAGTAAAAATTAAGAAGCCTCATCTTTGGGTCTAGAATGATGTCAGAAAATTTATTACAGGAGGTTGTTACAGTAGATCAGATCTCCCTGGAGAGCTACTGAAGGAACATTGCCTTGATTGGAGGCTTTGAGGCCGTCACCTGTGGTGCTCATAGAGCTGTTTGTCCACTTGGAATGACTCAGATATTAGAAAAATAAAAGGCATCTAAGAAGCAGAAGTCTTGAAATGCCAGGTATTGGTGGATGATTACTTCTTATAAGAATAGAAACTGACTTGGACTATTCCCTGATTTGTGTTATCTAATCTATAAGTGAGTGAGCCAAAGGAATGTAATTCATTTTCACCTTGGTATACATGTTTTAAAACTATCCTGGCAAAAAGAAAGAAATAAAATATATATATACATATATGTATATATATACATATATGTATATATATATTTATACATAGAGCTATATTATATATATGGAAGAAGAAAAGAGCATACCTGCAAAAGATGAATTCAGTATATTGTCGATTGGCAAAAGGAAAATAGATACAAATGAGAGTGGTAAAAATAAATTATAAGGCTTCCTTTAAAATTGTCTTTTGAACCTTAATAATAAGTAAATACATACAAATTAAAATAGTCACAATGTACTATTTTCACCTATCAAATTACAAAGATATGTTTCACAATAATATTGCCTGTGTTGGTAAGATGTGACAAACTATACCTTTGTAGAAAGTGCTAGATGGATGTAAATTGACAATTGTCTTTTAAAAATGCTTAAAGCATAATTATTCTTCTTTTAAGAATTAACTCTAAGCAAAAGTCTCAACACAGTCTTATTTCCTGGATACTTATATTATTGAAAGATCAGATTATTTTCAAAGTACAGGGTTGGTACAGGAATACAGAAATAGTCAGTGTGAACATGTATGTACCAAAAGGTAAATTACATTATATCTAGTGGGTCACTTTATAAGCAATTTCTATTTTCTATTTCAGAACTGAGCTTTCCAGATCCCACAGAAAATAGGTAGCAGAACTGTGGTTTGAAGGATCAGTCTCTCTGCTCTAATTTTTCTAGGTTCTCAATGTTATTTAATATATCCCTTAAAAGAAAGTCTGTACTTTTTTCCTAGGATCAGAATGAAAGATGTTTGGTGGGGTCCTTAAGAGACCACGAGTTAATGTTTCCAGAGGAGGACAACAGTATTTCCCACTGTCTTGAGCCTTCAATGATGTGACTCTGGAATGGGTGCTTTAGTTGTATTTCTTTCTTTTCTTTTCTTTTTTTTTTTCTTTCTCAAATTGTCTTCTTCTTTGTACTTTCTACTTTGGGGATGTTTACTCAGCTTCATCTTCACACTTCTTTTTTTTTAAATATAAGCTAGCAGTTTTAATTTTAAGTGGCTGTTGCTCACCCTTATTCTGATTATTCCCGTGGATAGCATCCAGCTGTTGTTTAATGGATGCAGTATCTTCCCTTACCACTTGGATAGTAAGACAGATTGTGGAACCTAATCTTTATTTAGGTTTTCCTCTATTTCCTGAATTATGTGTTTAATTGTTTCCTGTTGTTTTATTGGGACCTTCCCTGAAGCTGAAGACTTTCCCCAGATACGTGTGTAAAAGGGGAGGCACCGAAATCTATAGCTCTTGTCTCGTTCCCACAACATCCCCCTTCCCTTGTCTATCTGAGGCTTAGGGGCAGAACACAGCTGGGGCCAGTCACAGAGTGTTCTCCGATCCTTTATAACTTTCCTTAACCCTCGTCTTGCCTTACTAAATAGTCCATTCTGGGAAGTCTTTTCTGTTATCTCAGTGGATGTGTTTTCTGTCCTAACATATTCCTTAATTTAAAAAAAAGTACATTGAAGGGACATCTGGGTTAAGCAACTGACTCCTGGTTTTGGCTCAGTCCTGATCTCGGGGTCAAAAGGTAGAGCCCCAAGTCCGGCTCCATACTGAGCACGGAATCTGTTTAAGACTCTCTCTCCCTCTGCGCCTCCTCTGTACTCTCTTTCTCTATAAAATAAATCAATCAATAAAAAAAAAAAAAGGTGAATCTTTTTCCTTCCATGGATTCCATACTTTACTGTAAACCTAGAACCCGTAGAGCATATGTGCATTTTTCTAGAAAAAGAACTCATAGTTCCCATCAAGATCTTAATGAATTTATATGCTAAATACAGTTAGAAACAATTCTCTCTGGGGCACTGTGTGGCTCAGTTGGTTAATTGTCTGACTCTTACTTTCTGCTCAGGTCATGATCTCAGGGTCATGAAGCTGAGCCCCACGACAGGCTCCCTGCTAAGTCTGCTTGGGATCTTTCCCTCTTCCTCGCCCTCTGCCCCTCCCCCACTTGCACTTGCTCTTTCTCTTTCTTTCTCAAATAATAAATAAATGAAAACAGAAAAAAAAAAAAAGAAATGATTCTCTTTAATATTGCATTTATCATCCTAAGATGTTCTGTCTGACACTCTAGTAGCTGATACCTGGTGGCAGAAAGGTAGTGCGTAATGAAGGCAGTGAGCATCTTCTCTAGAAGATGCTGATTTTATTTTAGAGATTAAAAAACGGGCTGTGACTCTTAATCTCACAAAACAAACTGAGGGTTGCTGGGGGGAGGGGGTTTGGGAGAAGGGGGTGGGATTATGGACATTGGGGAGGGTATGTGATTTGGTGAGTGCTGTGAAGTGTGTAAACCTGGTGATTCACAGACCTGTACCCCTGGGGATAAAATATATGTTTATAAAAAATAAAAAATTAAAAAAAAAAAAAAAAAAAAACGGGCTGTGACTTTTATACATTTTCTTATCATCGTCATGCTCAAAAACAGATATTTTGGTAAATTTCTCACATAATAATAATCAGTATTACCACTAAGTAAAATTTAATTGGACCAAAATGTCAGTCAACTTCATTATGCCCATCTTAGTGTATATTTCCAAAATAGCATTATGAAGTGCCGAGTATTTCATCCTTTGTTTATAAACTGCATCTCTTTTTCCAAAGGTTCACATGCCTGTAGGTTTAGATCTATGTAGAAATTTTAATTGGAACACCAAGCTTTTATGCTTAAATTACAGATTTCCTTGATATTGCTTTACCATTTTCAATTATTTTAAAACATACAAAAAATATTCCGTTAATTATATTTGAATATTTATAAATCACTGGAGAATGTCACAAATCAGAAGAAAAATATGGACGGGCTAAGTTATTGCCCAGGATAATTACAGTAGCATCTCGCTATACAAAACAGCATGAAACAAAATTCAAAACTAATGGACTAAGTCTCACGAGCATATTGTGTTTAATAATTGAACAGGAAAACAGATATTCAAGATTTTTCAAAGTGACATTAGTAAAAGCTAGTGAAAGGCAATATTTCCTTTTGCAGAACTGACTTAATTTTCTTCCTGTCTTGCTGTGCCTAATATCTTCCATAATTGTTGAAGACGGGCAATTTATACTGAGTGATGGGTAACTTAAATATTGGAACAAAGGCTGACTCCTTTCATTTAAACGTGCCAAGATAAGAACAAAATAGGGAATTTGATGTTTCTGTATATGGGGAAACTAACCTTTAGATAATACACAGTATTCTTTATTGTTTCTTTTTTTTTTAATTGCATGTAAAAATATTCGACAGTTTTGGCTATTAGATTCATTATCTATTTTCAGCTTGGACTGATGCATCAGCCATGTGGTAGTGGCTTTGTTGTGCCCCCCAAGATTTTCTCAAGTAGTTCTCATTCCCTAAAGTCTTCATAGCTTTTCTGTTTTCATCTGTTACCTTTGTCAAATATCTACCCTGTGATAGAATCATCCCTTGCCACGACGGTGAAGACAGAACCTGGTAAGGACGATAAAGAGAGAGCCTATGATTGCATTCATGTGGACATCTCATTATAGAAGCAACCCCATCATTTAATGACCATGTGACTAAGACACATCACTGGACTGCTTTGGATCTCAATTTCCTAATGTGTGAGGAAGGAGAATCACACTTGAACTTCTTACCTTGGGATCTGTGAAGGTTAAATGAGGGGGTGATAAAAAAACGTTAAAATTTTTAAGTGCTATGTCATTTCAGGCACTTTTTTCTAACATAGAGGTAATAACAGTTAATATATATGCTATGAACCCAGGTTATGTTACACACTAAATCCTTCATATTTACTGTCTTATTTAGTTGTTAGAAACCTTATAAAGTGAAAATTATTATTATCTCATTTTATAGACAATGAGTGAAATATAGAGAAGTTAAGCCTTTTAATCTCAAGCACACCATTAATAAGTGATAGAATCAGGCTATGAACCCAGGCAGCCTGTACCCTAAGATCATCCTGTTTTGTTTTCCATATAGTTAAGTTACATTGCTTTCCATATAGTTAAGTTGAAAAAAATTCTGCTAAATTGCTTTCCATAGTTAAGTTAAAAAAAAAAAAAAAGTTGTCTTGAGGAAGTACCATCGTTTTTTTTTTTTGTTTTGTTTTTGTTTTTGTTTTTTTAAGATTTTTTTCTTTATTTATCTGACAGAGATCACAAGTAGGCAAGACGCAGGCAGAGAGAGGAGAAGGAAGCAGGCTCCCTGCAGCGCAGAGAGCCCGATGTGGGGCTCAATCCCAGGACCCTGGGATCATGACCTGAGCCGAAGGCAGAGGCTTAACCCACTGAGCCACCCAGGTGCCCCAGTACCATGTTTTTGATAAGCAATTCCACTATGGTACCACTAGAAAACCATCCGCTCCACACCCATCGCGTTACATTCTACAGATTCTCTCTCTGTTTTCTTCCTACTCCTAACTCCCTAGAGGTTCATTAAATGAGGACTATCATGTTAAGGTGAATCTATAAAGGAATGCCATGTTTAACTGTCATCTAATTGATGGTATGAATTCTTAAGGGCGCATATGAAAAACATAAACCACGAGAACATATTCCATTTGTATATATAAGTATCAAACTCATAAACATGAGACAATAGAAGAAGCGATATTCAAAATGTACATAGGCATCTCTCCCAAGCAAATCTCTTTTCGTTTCTTAAGATTATCAGTATTTGAGATTTTCATAAGCTCTAAACATCTTCAAGGTAAACTTCTGAGAAAAGTAACTTGTGGTGTCTAACAGGGTATCTAATTGATTGATAATTTTGTTGAACGTTATTTGAATTGACCAATTAACTTCAAAGGGAAATAATAATAGTTAACATTTGAGTGAGTAATCACTATGCGTCAAGTGTGTGCATCTCAAAATGACAACATAAAGTCAACATTCTCGTTTCTCTACTACATACTGAGAAGAATAAGGCTTAGAGATCTTAAACAATGTCCATTAGTCAAGCCAGGATTTGGTCCCAGTCCTGAGTTCTTCAACAGGTGCTTTAACCACTATGCCACATGGGGCCACATTTCCCAGAGCAGGGAAGTCACCAAGCCGTATTTTCCTATCACTCTAGCTGAGCAATCCTTTGCTATACTGTTTGAATGCCATTCCAAATCCGGAGCCACCCATATTTGTTGATGATTTGCCATGGGTCTAGTAGTATTCCTTTACAGCACAGGAAATAACGAACAAGTTGTTAGAGCACATTCAAAATAGGTAAAGTTGCAAATTATATTTAGAATAATTAGTAACATAGGACCAAAAGCTATACAACCTCAACCCGTTTCTCATGCTCAAAATCTCACTTTATTTTTTTAATGTATTTATATTTTTGAGAGAAAGAGAGAGAAAACACACTCTCACACCTGCACATGAGCAGGGGAGGAGGCGTGGAGGGACAGACTCCCTCCTGAGTACAGAGCCCCACAGTGGGCTCCATCTCAAAACCCTGAGATCATGACCTGAGCTAAAATCAAGGGTGGGATGCTTAACCGACTGAGCCACCCACGAACTCCGTCAAGATCTCACTTTAAATATAATAATCCATTTTCAGATAAAGATGATCTCTGTGAAGACAGTTTAGACGCTATGCATGCTGGAAATCAGGCACCCTGGGCTCTACCTGTCTGTGAAGGGCACTATTATCGCTTTCTTTTCCAACCATCTCAACTCATGTGACTCCTCTCTGAGCCTGGGTTTTCAAACCTACAAAATGGAATTAGTCTTATGTAGTCTATCTTCTGAGAAGAGATTTAAAGATCAAATTAAATTGTATCTGCAAGATTGGGTGGAAATGAAACAGCTGGTCACTTAGAAATAGAAAAAGTTCCATCCTAAAACCAGAAGCTCAGAGCTGTAAGCAGCGTTCTTAGACATTCTGGCAAGCCCTCCCCATCTCTCTCCAGAAACAACCAAGCTTCTTTTAAGAAACATCAAGTCTTGCTTGTTTTTGGTGCAATTAGATTTAAGCCTTTTTCACAAGCTATTGTTAACCTGCTTTTCCAATTTTCTGTAATTTTCTCTTTGCTTTTACCATGAGTATGAGAATTTGCTTATAATTGCAAATATAAGCTGTCTGAAAGCAGGAATTTTTTTTTTTGTTTCTTGTTTGCTGATGTATCTGTAGCCATTAGAGGAATGTCTGCCATGTGGCTCAAAAATATTGCTGAACAAACCAAACAAATGTAATGCAATTCAGTGCTAATTTCTAAAGAAATGAAAGTGCATGCATATATTGTACTACCTGCTAGACAGTGGTTGTTGATTTGTGTACACTTCTTCACTAAGTATTATGAAATCCTAAGAGGGAGGTAACTTTCAGTGGGGAAAAAAAACACGTCACTCCATGCTGTGTAACTTCCAGAATCACTTTTTGGTGGCTGAAATAGTGAATAACTTTAATAGCTGCCATTCTAGTGGGATAAGATCATTAAAGGACTTCCCCAAGTATGGGAAGGCTTACAACATAGAGTCTGTGATCAAACATATGTCGAAGATGATGAGAAAAACAACTTTATTTATAAGCAGGACCTGCCAGCAGCTTTATTTACTGAATATGCGATATAGTTCCTATGAAAACGTACCTGGACCAGATTTTCTCCAAATCTGCTTCACTTAGAGAGCCTACATTGAGAGTAGCTAATATTTAGGTTAGTAGATGATGCATAATGTCTCATGTAGATATAAAGTTTTCCTAAATATAAAACTTAATGGAAAATAAGCTTTTGAGTTTAGTACCAAGGGGAATAATTGTCTGATTATGACCTGACTATAATATCTGTAAAGATGATCTCCTTGTAAACACTTGCATTGCTAATAAATTTCTTATTAAAAACTTAAAATTAAATATATAAAGGTAATATGTTCCCGCTGAAAAATAATTTCCTAATGAGCAAATACGTCAGACAACCTATTTAGCAGAGTTATTGTAGTTATTACTAATAAAATTGGCCTCCCATTTAAATGTGGAGAAGCCGTGATGGCTACAATACCAATTATACATTATCCCTAAATTACATATTGAAACTTGGTGGAATTATGCCAAGATGTAATCAGAAGGAATCATGAGGTGAGCAATTTTCAGAGCTCAATTTAATTCAACATCTTTTTAACTGTATCTTCCAAGATTATAATTACACGGAGCAATTGGTTTGATTGAAGGGGGGGGAGAAATCATACTGCTTCATTGACCATCATTTTACATACTTGTTTGAATGGGATTGCACATGATATAATTTGTAACAAGTTTAATTATGAGGAGAGAAGCAACACAGATATTTCTTTAATTTTAGTGGATGTAACATAAAAAGTCAAAGGACCTTCTTTCTAAAACTCAGTGTCCCAGAGTACATACATTTCTCCCGATTTTTCATGGCAACTCGTGTGTTGATTGATCACTGAAATTATGGGGTGTTGCGTAGAATAAAGGTTGAGTTTCTGAATTTGTCCCTTAGAATCTCTGGGATATTATGCAAGATAATTGGCTGGTATTGCTTTTCTTTGCAACTAACATGAGAATTTTGAGCTGTCTTTATAGAATTGTTGGAAGAATGATATACATATGGATGCCATGCACACACACACACACACACACACACACACAAACACACCATCCCACATACGCTGTATACATGGCTGTGATAATGTTAGGAGACAGTTCTCCATGGGTCTCAAATTTTTACACAGCTGTGACAGTTTTTTTTTTTTTAAGATTTTCATAGGCTGAAATAAGCATTTTCTTTCTTTTTTAAAAGATTTTATTTATTTATTTATTTGACAGAGAGAAATCACAAGTAGGCAGAGAGGCAGGCAGAGAGAGAGGGGGAAGCAGTTTCCCTGCTGAGCAGAGAGCCCGATGCGGGGCTCGATCCCAGGACCCTGAGATCATGACTTGAGCTGAAGGCAGAGGCTTTAACCCACTGAGCCACCCAGGAGCCCCCAACAGTTTTTATTCCAAACTATTTTCTTCAAGAATATTCTAGAGGAAAAGAAGAAGAAGAAGAAGAAGAAGAAGAAGAAGAAGAAGAAGAAGAATATTCTTAGAACAAACAGCCTTGAAGATTAAGCATTAGTACTTCCCTTTCGAAGGGAAGAAAGATTTGTCTCCTCATGAGCATAATAAAAATATGCCTCCCTTTGGGTCAAAGGATGGACAAGCTTGTTAGCAGCCCTCTTAAAACACTGGGAGTTTCCTAAGCTTGGTGTTCTTCACTGTGACACAAACTGTGTGCACAGCAACCACTCGGCTCCTTCTAATATCACTCCTTCCATGGAACTGGAGGGCGAGGGAAACCCACGTGAATACTAGGCTCATACTGCCTCTCTGCCGTGAGTAACGAAGCCCCTTGTCTCTCACCCAGCAGTTGGCATCCCGCCCACATCTGCGAGAAACAGTGATAGGCAAAGTTGCCCTTCTGTGGGATGGGTGACCGCGCCCTTCACAGCTCTCTACACCTAGCACCAAGCCAAGCACTTAACACTATTTCTGGCTATTGTGGCTTATGTAATACTGGCGTATTTTTTTATTTAAATACTGGCATGTAATGGGGCACCTGGGTGGCACAGTTGGTTAAGCGCCCAACTGGGTCATGGTCTCAGGTTTGTGAGATCCAGCTCTGAGTTGGGCTCCACACTCTGTTCAGGGTCTGCTTGAAACTCCTTCTCCCTCTCCCTCTGCCCCTCCCACTTTTGCTCTCTCTCTGTCTCAAAAAAAATAAGTAGATCTTAAATATATATATATATTTTATACATATAAAATATATATTATATATAAATATATAATATATAAAAATATATAAATTATACATTTTACAAATATACACAATACATATATTTTTATATATATACATACACACCCATATATATAATATATATATTTTATATATACATGTATCTAGTAAAGGTACCAATAGTCATACTTTCTGTGTAAACTGTATGTTGTCAGGGAAAAGCTTGTTAAATGAAATGCTACTCCCAACAGATATGCTTACTAAGCATTGCTCAGTCTCTTTGTTTCTTCCTTCTCTCTTTCCTTCACTTCAATCAAAAGCTTGGCTAGGAAAAATTGTAGCGGAAACCCAAGCAGTTGACTCAACCGGAAATCCGGGTCATTTCATATTGTTGTAAAGTAGCAAAATTACGGGTTGAAACCCAGTCACCACACGTTCAGCTGAAGAAGCATGCAAAACATGCAAATCTGTCTTTAATTAGCCATTGTCATGGAAGGAATAAAATGATATTTTGGTAGCTTTTTCTTTAAAAGGAATCTGGAGGCACCTGGGTACCTCCAACTGTTAAGCCTTTAACTTTGGCTCAGGTCATGATATTTTGGGGTCCTGGGATCCAGCCCCACGTGGGCTCCCTGCTCAGTGGGGAGTCTGCTTCTCCCTCTCCCTCTGCCTTTCCCCCTGCTCCTGCTCTTTCTCTCTTTCTCAAATAAATAAAATCTTACAAAATAATAATAATAACTTAAAAAAATAAAGATAACCTGGACAATGTCATTTGCAAACAATATATGAATAATAGGCAAAATATTTTAACGAGGTCCTTCTTCCCATAATTTATGCACTCATGAATGGAATCCTTCAGTTCATGATCATATTATAATAACCAGCAACACCACTACTATTTTCAAATAAGTTTAAAGAAAAAATTCTTCCTACTCAATTCTCCTTCAGATAATTCTCCTTTTCCTTCCTGTTTTTTCTTTTTTCTTTTTTTCTGTTTAAAAATAACAAATAGCAGAATCCCCCTCTTCCTTCCTTTAGGGGATTGAAGAGACTCTCTCTGTTTCTCAGCCTGGAGCAGAGATTCACATCAAGAGTGCAGTAATTCTCTCATTAAAGGGTAAGCTTTGCCTCTCGTTTTTCCATTAAGAGATGTCTTTGGCAGGAAATAGAACAGGATTTGGCTCTACCAGAGCAAAGTCTCAAAGGAGCAGCAAGCACATACCCGTGCCTGTCACTGTCTACATGAAAGAGACCACTGCCTCTTTAATACCTAAAGTCTTACCCACCGCCCTTCCTTCTAAGCATTAAAGTGATTATGATATCCAAAGATGAGTGTGGATAGTTTTGAAGACAATGTTTTAAGGTTCAATGCAATTATAAGACTAAAATTTCGTATACCAGCCATCTTTATTTTGATCCAGATTCAAGTTGAAAGAGCTCAAGGATGAGGCTTAAAAAAAAAAAAAAAAATGGGGGTGGTGGAGAATCACATATTCAGCACCAACATGAACCTTCTTTCATTAGCACCTCTGGATTCATTTGCACAATAACATTTGTATATATATTTATGACAGAAGCTTTGTAACAATCATTCCAATTTGATTCTGCATTTCTAAAGGACCTTTTATTTTTCTTAACTGGGACAAAGGACAAACTGGTAGGGTAGCAGGACTAACAAATCTTCTATTGAACAGGAGATGCTTTGAAAAGAAGCAAAATAATAACAAGTTTGACTCATCAACAATCTTTCTCTCCAAACATTATTCTAAATAGTCACAATAATCTCGCTGTGATATTGTAGGTAACAAAGGCAGAAGAAAAATTATTTTCTTACTACCTACAGCCCATTGACAAGTCTTTGAAACAGGCAGAGTAACATTCCTCAAGGAACTCAGCTTCCTCAATGTTAACACTCTGCTAAGAGCAAAAGGCAATCTTAGCCCAACCCCCAGGATTCTGTTGTCTACTTTAACATATAAAAATTCTTTTTTCTTTTAAGGTTTTATTTATTTATTTGGCAGCGAGAGACACAGCGAGAGAGGGAATACAAGCAGGGGGTGTGAGAGAAAGAGAAGCTGACTCGCCGCCCAGCAGGGCACCCGGTGTGGGGCTTGATCCCAGGACCCTGGGATCATGACCTAAGCCAAAGGCAGACGCTTAAGGATTGAGCCACCCAGGTGCCCCTTAACATATAAAAAAATCTTCTGGAAACTTCCTTTATCTCAACCCAAATGCATGTTGGCAATCATCTTCCAAGCATATAACCCACTGATAATACATCTGAAGACTTTCATGACTGAGTTTTTACTAAACAGTAAAAAATGACCTTTTCCTAACAATAGCTACCCCCTCAGGATCCTGGAAACCTTGTTTCCAAAATACCTGGGAGGCTTATGCTATCCCTAACCCCCATCCCACTGCACAAGTATACAATGGGCCACTCCTCTCGAGCCCAAGTCAGCACTTTCTGCCCACAGGTCCAGTCCCTGAGCCTTAATAATACTACATTTTTGCACCAAAGGTGTCTCAGGAATTCTTTCTCGGCCATTGGCTTCAAACCCTAATGTTTTCCTTCATCAATTGGATCTTTTTACCAGGATTTGGTTGGGAAATGAACATATCGACTAATGAGAGGGAATGTGCGGGGCAGATTTCCAAGAATGGATTCCGTGTTTGTAAATGTGTAAGTAAATATGACGTGCTTTGGAGTGGTGGGGTTCGGAGCCCACAAGCAAGAAAGAATCCTTGAGATGTGTTTGTGATGAAGTTTTAGAGCGTAAGTGAGGTTCGGTGGGCTGAGGTCCAGAGCCAATGACAGTGAAAGAAAATGACAATGAAAGAAAGAATTCTTGAGACATCTTTGGTGCAAAATGGTGGTTTATTAAAGCACAGGGACAGGACCCATGGGCAAAGAGAGCTACTGCCCTGGAGTTGTGAGGGGTGTTAAGTTTTATAGGATGGGGTTGGGAGAGGTGAGGAAAAGGGAGGTTTCAGTAGAACTTTCATATGCTAAAGAGGACCTACAAGATACCTACAAGATACCAGATACCAAAGGTCTTGCCCTTGTCAAGGTCGTTTTTTTCCCCTTTTAGCAAGCTATTAACATTAAGATAGTTGGAAGACTCTTAAAGAATGTTACATAGGTCCCACCCAGGAGTGGGGGTGGGGGAAGGTGGCAGGGCATCAGCTTTTGCTTTGTCCCCAGCCAGCCTTCTGTTCCCTCATCATTTGGGGCAAAAAAGGTGGTTTTATTAAAGCCTAGGGACAAGACCCATGGGCAGAAAGGGCTGCCCTAGGGACTTGAGGAGCATTTGCTTAAATACTTTGGAGTCCGGGGAGTAAAGACAAAAGAAAGTTTCCAAAAGGACTTTCATATGCTAAGGAAGGCTCACAGGGTTCCCAAGCCTTTGCTATTGCCAAGCTGAGGTTGTTTTTCCCTCTGGCGAAGTATTAAGTATTCAGACAGTCAGAAGTTTCCTAAAGGAGTGAGTGTTACACTCTGCCTGCTCAAGTATTTGTCAGTGGGCTGCAGGTTATGAGGAAATTTAATTTTACCTACATTTCCTTTTGCCTTTGTTCCCCACATCACATAGACATTGAGAAAAGATCTCTTTCTCCTTTTGGCTGTAGTCCTGTGTGTGATGCCGAGCCCAGCTGGAACATCTTGAGATCATGAGCCGGAGAATAAGACCCAGGCAGAGGATGGCCAAGCAGAGAGATGGGAAAATCAGGAGCCCTTCGATCAGTCCCACTGCCTGAACAATGGACTGTTCATAATGGGGTATCCTGTGTTTTGTTGTGCTTTTTTTTTGTTTGTTGAAGCCATTCTGAGTCTTCCAGATGAAAATACTGTCAATACACCATCCGGGGTCTCCTTAATGTCTCATTGTGCAGACTCAGCCCGTCCTACAAGCCTTTCAATAATGTTATGAAAAGACTGAGATGGAAGTAGATTAGATCATATTAAAGATTTATTTCAATTCTAAGATTTTTCTGCTTATTCTGTAATTCTATGTGTACCACACTATTCTTCATGAGTCTCTGGAGTTGCCTATGAAAGAAATAAAGAGAGAACTACCATGTTGAGTATATGCAATAGAATAGGAACTTAGTATCTAATCTCTTATTTAATTTTCACAACACTTTAATTTTTTTTTAAATCTTATTTTATTAATTTGAGTGAGAGAACACGAGAGGGGAGGTCAGAGGGAGAAGCAGACTCCCCATGGAGCCAGGAGCCCGATGAGGGACCCAATCCCAGTACTCTGAGACCACGACCCGAGCTGAAGGCAGTCACCCAACCAACTGAGCCACCTGGGTGTCGCCTTAAGGTAAGTTGTATTGATCCCCATTTACAGACTAGGAAAGAAGTTAAGAAATTCAACCACATAGCCAAGTAAGTAATAGAGGCAGAATTGACCACAGTTGGTCTTTCCCCAGCATTTTTTTCCCAGTATAATTGATAGGTCCCCCAATAATGGATCCATGATTAAAGGAGCGAGACTGATAATAAAGTGAAGGTCAAGCAAAGCTTTATTTCGTGCCAAGCATCAAAATCAAACCGAATGTTCGGGGCTGCACCTCTTACAAGAGAGGGCGACCTTTCTCTGTTTCACAGACTAGCTTTTAAGGGCAAAGGCCATGTAGTTGGGCCTGGCCACGCACAGGTGGCCAATGAAATTGTAACACACAGAGAAAGCTGCACAATGATGCTAGATCAACAACTGAATTACAATTTACCCTATAGTAGACATTTGACCTAGCCTATCCCCTTGGATAGAATTGGTGCCTGAAAGGCTCCCAAAGGGCGGGGCCCATACTCTTTGGTAGCTAGGGAGACAGTATGCAAGCCCCCACCCCCACCATGGTATGTCTCCACCTGGCCTGACCCTTGTATCTGGGCTTTGTTACCTAGGGCTGGTTTCGGGGACTTATTTTTAAGTAAGTCCCCTGTGGGAAGGGGAGCAGGGACAGTTTAAGGCTTAAACAACAAGGTTATCGTTTAACCTTGATGGAAGCCTCTGGCTAAATAGGTCCTTAGAAATATCTGAAGTTATTGCATCTTTGTAGCATCTGGAAAGCTAGACGCATGAATGAGGGAATGAGGTAAGCAAAGACTATGTAAATAAAAGTGTGACCCACTAGTTTGTGCTTTGAATAACTGATTTTGCTTCCTTGCCTCTGTAGTGTTTGACCTCAATGTGAGCTCTTATGAAAAATGGAATAATAAATTATTTTCTAGTGTTATGTGACATTTATACACATTTTGGAGATAAACTGTTGTGGGTTTGGAGCAACAATAACATGGCATGGCAATTCTAGACAGAAGGTAAAATAATTCAAACTTAGAATGTCTCATTCATTATTATTGAGATTAAATAAGGGTGTGGGCATCTGATTTAATGCTTTTGATTCTGTATCTGAATTTCAGAGTGTGTCAACAGACCACATACTGGTTTTGCCATTTGTTGTAGAGTAACAAACCTGTGAAGCTGTGAAGTTATAAAGTATTTACTGATATTTTCCATTACATCACGAGGAAAGAGGGGCATCTGGATGGCTCAGTCCCTCAAGGGCACAACTCTTGATTTCAGCTGAGGTCATGATCTCAGGATCATGAGATTGAACCCTGAGTGGGGCTCCATGCTCAGTAGGGGGTCGGCTTGTCTATCACCCTCTGCTCTTCCTTCCTCTGCTCTCTCTTTCTCTAAAATATGAAAGTTAATTTTAAAAAATCATGAGGAAAGAAATATCCTGCCTCTGACAATCATTTCTGTATAATGTCATTGCCATCTCTGGAGAGCAAGAGAGAGCACTCCCAGAAGAGATAAAAGAGCCGGTCTCCTGCCAGATCTCTCTGATCCTCGGCCCACAGCAAGTCCACAAAATGGTGGAGAACAGCTCAAAACAATGACTAAAACTGGGGTGGATAGTTACATAATGTAAGAAAAAAAAAGAATGATTATTAAAATAAAATATGGCCTTCAGTGCTGATTTTTATTATTACTATAATCAGCCTACAGGGGATGATTAAGTCTAAATGTCAGTAAGTTTGATGAGCATTTCTCTGAAATACATTGTCTGTATATTATATGATATGATATGGTAACTTCTCCAAGGAGGTATAAATAAAAGAAACATGTTAATTATCCTGTAATTAATTATAAGTAGAAAAGACCTAGGTATTAATAATTGCATTTACAACATGTGTTCATTTAGAATTCAAAGAAAAAATAATGATGCATTGTAAGTGTTTATTTAAAGAAAAGTAGAGGCAGATAGATTGTAGAGCAAAAGCTGTCTACCCGGATATTTGCTTTGCCTTGCATTGTTTCCTACTGTGAGTGCTACTACATTATGCATTTTGACACTTGGTTTGTATTGTGTTCTCTTTCATTAGCCAAATGTTCAATTTGTGTATATCTTGTTTTGCCAAAAATTGTGAGCTATTTGATGGCAGCCAGCAGGCCATGTAATTTTAAAAACTCCAAAAACAAAACCAAAAAGCCCTTAGATGATCACAGCAGAAACTCAACTACACTCAAACTCATCTGGCACTCTACTAAATGGACAATTATGTTAAAGGTTAATGCTAATCTCTATTTTCCAGAATTCTAGGCAATGGGACAGCATAGTTGGCTAAAAGCAAACCAAACCAAAGAGTCAGTTACTGATACTTGCTGATATTTCCCTTACAGTGCCATTTCTTAAAAAAAAAAAAAAAAAAAAAAAAAAAAGCACAACTAATGCAGGCTAGTGGACAAAAACAAAAACAAACATTATTGTCCAGTCAGCAGGAGTGCATTAGTTGAGTATCTACTAAGTAATTTTCAGCACTGAAGGTACTCAGCATCGGTCTGATTAACTGATTAATGTTTTGTCTCCACTACTCTTCAGTAATTAATACTTGTTTTCATTTCCTTTGATTTTTTTTTCTAACAAGGAAATGATGACAACTTAGAGCATTGTTTAAATTTAGTGCAGGTGTAAGATAAGATAAAGTACATTTAAGTTTAACTTTCATATTTGAAAAATTGTCACCAAAACCGGTTAATCAGTTGGCACTAGAGAGGTCATCTTTCAGCTGTGAAAAAGCTAACTAGTGTAGCAAACAGTCTGATGAACTTCATCTTACTTGTTTGGGGTTGTGTGTGCTGTAATCGGGTCAAAGTTTACTATACTTGAATAGTTTTGCCTCAAAAGCATAATTCCTAAAGTTCATAAATTCCTAAAGTTCATAAAACAAGAGCTAGTAAATGTGAAGCCAGTCACTGACATTTAAATTTGGGGAATAGTGGCAGAATGTTTTCCTTTTTATGATTATGGCAAACGACTGAGCTGATCATTTTAAAGTACATTTTAAAATTCACAAATTGGCATATTTACATCTTAAAAGCTAGTGAGCAGAGCTCATAGCCTCAACCAAAGACAGAAAGATGGGGCATTTTTAAGAGTCCAGGATGTCTTGGAAACACCTAGACTACTGTGCTAACAACCTGATGTACCACCCAAAGAAAAACTGAATCTAGCAGGAGAAAAGGAGAAGGAGGGAGAGTTGTATGTGAATAAGCTGCATCTGGTTGAATGTGGAAAGGTCCTGGGGACTTCTCCGCATCAGGTTCAGTGTGTGCCGTCTAAACGTGGTGTCTCTCCCAATCCGATGGGGGCCCCCAAATGTGGGTCAATGGTAGGGTGGAAACTGGAGACAAGATAGTGAAGAGCTCCCCCGAGATAAAACAAAGGACAGAAGTTTACTGAGACAGACGGGAGCAGCGGGAAGCAGGGCTCAGAAACCGCTGGCTACAAGGAGGTGGGGGCTGTTTTATAAAGGGGGAAGGTAAGGAGATATGGTGAAGTATGGAATTTATCTTTTTTTGATAAGTGTGCCTGGTTTGTAAGTAGCCAGTTAATAAGTTAGGGCCTATGGATAGTTTGAGGTAGGTCACCTGATGGGCCTGTCTGGATTCAGCAGGTGGTTGCCCCTGCTGAATCTTTGCCATGACCAAGTCCCCGATGCTGGAGCCTGTAGTCTAAAAGCATCCCTATACAGCGCCCCCTGATGGCCACGCTCTAACTTACAGTCTGGGCAGGGGGCAGGCAACTGAGTGTGGCTAACTGACACAGGGGCCAACCACATTTTTACAGTAACAATATTTAAATGTTCGCTGAGTAGTTTTCAAAATACCCCCCCCCCCTTTTTTTCTGAATTACAGCACTAAGCAAGTTAATAACGTTGATCTGGCATCAAATTGTAACCCTGAAAATACTTAATGGTGGGAAATTTACCATAAATGTGAAAACTGTAAGCACACAGGAAAAAAGAGTCATGCAATTAAATGTAAATAAACTCATAGTTTATTTACAAACTATGTAAAACTATGTAAAATAGTTTGTTCGTCTTTCCTAAAAAAACAGAATGTCTTTAATATAAAGTTACACAGGGTTTGTTGTTGTTATAGCTTGCTTTTAAAGATTCAAAACTGTTTTACAAGTTTACTTATGTGCTCAAGTGTCATCTGTGTATAGTGTGATTAGTTTATTTGCAAAATGTATTTCAAAGTTCTTGTTTAAGAGATTTATATTATAACACAAATGTGTTAAGCTGCTAAGGCTCTGTTTTGATTTCGAAAGGATATTAAAAACAGTAAAGCTCCCACTTTAAACAAACAAACAAACAAACAAAGATTAACTACTCAACAACCCAAAACAAACGATTCTTTTGGTGTTTAAAAGTTTTTGAAAATGCTAGAGCTAATGCCGGGTACTTTTTGTGAAAAGCTGCCACCCAGTGGACATTTTGTGCAAAGCTAGCTTCTTGCTTAATACCTTGATGGACAAGGTGTTTAAAACACTTGCTTTTAACCTATTTTAATAGTTACATTCCGAATGGCAACCTAGTAACAATAGCTAAAGACAAAGTGGCAGGGGAAGAAAAGTATAAGGCTTTTAAAAATTTGAATGTGAAATGATAAGGTGATCACAAATGTTTCTGAATTTTACATTAGAGCCAAGTTCAGGGTCAACAAGTGTATTGTAAACAAAATGTGGCTATGTAAAAGTTAATGCAAAATCTGTGTCCTTTCCCGTCAGTTTCCTTAGTCATAAATGGATATATTCTCAAGAGTATCTACCTTTCAGGGCTGTTGTGAGGAATGAACAAGTCAATGTAAGTAAAGCTCTTAGAATTCCAGTTAGCAATGATCTGCTCCAATGTTACTGATCCTTTTATCAGGTCAGCGATTTCCAACAGGGTGAGACAAAGCCCTCCTTGAGCCTTTTCAGATTTGCCGGAGGAGTCTTTTTATTAAAGCCATTTCCTCTCTTCAAGATCCCCCACAATCCATATGGGTCACACTCCCATCTCCCATCCGTTCCTCTCCTGTACTCACATACTGATTCAAGCCTCCCAAACCTCTCTTCTGATTGCAAACAAGCCGATACAGGTGTTCATTGAAAACAAATTACTCAGAACTCTGATACAGATGATAAAAAAAACCAGTTGTTCTAGCTTGTGGGAGCATTAAAACAAAAGGTGAGACACTTTGTAAATGCTTAAAAAAGGGTGTTTAAGTTCCCTAGTGCTGCTATACAAACTCGGTGGATTAAGACAACACAAACTTATCTTATGGATCTGGAGAGCCGAAGTCCGAAATGGGTCTCACAGAGCTAAACTGTGAGACGTCAGCAGAATCGGGGCACTTGGGTGGTTTAGTCGGGTTAAGGGTCTGCCTTCCTTTGGCCCAGGTCATGTTCCCAGCACCCTAGGATCCAGCCCCACAGCTGGACCCCTGCTCAGTGGGGAGTCTGTTCCTCCCTCTCCCTCTGCTTCCCACACCCTGCATCTCCTCTCGTGCCCTCACTGCTTCTCTCAAATAAATAAAATCCTTTCTAAAATGTCAGCAGGATTGTGTTTCTTCCGGAGGCTCTAGGACAGAAATGGTTTGCTTGCCTTTCCCATCTTCTAGAGTGGCCTGCATTATCTGGTTTATAGCTCTTCCACCATCAAAGGTACCAGGTACAACACTCTGACCTCCACTTCTGTCCTCGTATTGTTAGGGTCCATGATCAAAGGAGCAAGACTGATACAAAGAGAAGGTCAAGCAAAGCTTTATTTCGAGCCAACATGAGAATCAAGCTGACCGGTCAGGGATGCCTCTTAGAGAGAGAGCGACCCCTCCCAGTCTTACAGACTAACTTTTACAGGACAAAGGCCATGTGGTTGAGCCTGGCCACACACAGGTGGCCAATGAGATTGTAACACACAGAGAAAGTTGCATAGTCATGCTAGGTCACACACGAGTGGCCAATTGTATTACAATTTACCCTATAGTAGGTATTTGAACTAGCCTATCACGTTGGTCAGAATTGGCACCCAAAAGGCGGGGCTCACATTCTTTAGGGAGATAGTGATTGGATATCTCCACCTGGCCTGACCCTGGCCTCCACCCTTGTATTTGGGCTCTGTATCTGGGACTGGTCGACCATCTTTTACTAGTTTCCCGGATTTGCTTTTAAGTAAGTCCCCTGGTGGGGGTTGGGGGAGAGGGCAGGATCAGTTTAAGTTTTACTGCATAAACAACAAAATGGCTGTTCAACCAAGATGGAGCCGCTCTGGCTAAACAGGCCCTTACAGTATCGTCTCTGATTCTCCTGTCTTCCTTTTTCATTCATAAGGACATTTGCATTATGTTCAGTCTGCCCAGATTCTGCAATCTCATCTCAAGATCCTTAATTTAGGGACGCCTGGGTGGCTCAGTTGGTTAGGCAGCTGCCTTCGGCTCAGGTCATGATCCCAGCGTCCTGGGATCAAGTCCCGTGTTGGGCTCCTTGCTCCGCAGGGAGCCTGCTTCTCCCTCTGACTTTGCCTTCCACTCTGTCTGCCTGTGCGTGCTCTCGCTCGCTCTCTCTCTGACAAATAAATAAAATCTTTAAAAAAAAAAAAAAAAGATCCTTAATTTAATCATGAAATCTCCTTTGCCACGGAAGGTAAAATGCTCTGGGGATTAGACTTGGACACCTTTGAGGGGCCATTATTCCACCTCCCATTGAAGCAAACGATTTTCACGGGCAACAGGAGGAGCAGTAAACCATCTAAACTCCTGGGAAACAGAAATCAACATGATTTCATGAAGTACTTAATGGAAATCATCAATAGTCTAAAACAGCCAAATCATATACAACCACAGAGAAGGGGAAAGTAATGGATAATTGGTAGCTCAAAATATCACAATAAAGAACTTACTTTGAAACTTTCTGTAAACCAGTAAAGTAAATAAGTTCTACCACTTTCTAGCTGCGTGGCCTTGGGAAATTTACTTAGAGCTTCTTCGAGCTTTGGTTTTTCTCACCTGTTGAAAGGGGGAATAATCATATATGTAGAAATAATATGTGTAGAATAAGCCTACCTTGTTACCTGACAGGGTCACCCAAAGAAACTGTTTGGTAATAACTGAATTCAAAATGATTTCAAGTTGATCTCTCAATCCTATTGATAGAATTTGCTGTATTTTCCAAGGAGCAATGTTAAAATCAACATTCGTATCAGATTCCTTTGCATTTGTATTAGTTTTTGTCCCTATAATCACAAGGCAGTGCCACCGGATAAAGTGAGCTCAGAGTAATTCCCAGTAACAATAATCAGACTATTGAGAGTTAACAAGCATTGAGTGGTTAAAATTATACTAGACACTGCTCTAAATGCTTTATAGATTTTTAAATCTCTTTTAATCCTCACAATAACCCTAACAACATATAGTTGGTAATCTTGGCAGGACCCTTCTCAAGCTAAGACTATTGACTCATTTGCATGTTACTCAAAACAGATTTTGTTGATCAAAAAGAAAAATTAGAGTGAAGTGGAATGTCATACAACTTCAGGCAGTGTCTGAAGTTATTCTGACCAAAACGAGTAGCTGAGAAAGGGTGCCTTCTATAAATCCACTTGTCTGTGCAGTTCTCTTTCCAGTATATTTTTATTTTTTTTAGCTGTTTAAATTATTTGCAGGCAGAAGCCCCAAAGGCAGAAAGATAACCTAAATTTCAGCCTGCAAACCAGGAGATGTGTTTGGAGCAGTTCTGGTCATCTCTCTCTCTTACCCTGACCTAGACAGAGATTCAGTCTGTTTGGGAGAGAGAAACCCTTGTGGCTTCCGAATTAGTCATTCTGCCTGAGTGTGGCTTCCAGTGAACTGAATAAAACAGAGACCAGAATTGGATACTCTGTTGTCAGACAAGCAGAAGAGAGTTTGAGGGGAAAAGCCTCCAGCATAAACTCCCTCCACAGGGATGTTCTCAATGAGTGTCTAATATATCTTGTAACATGGACTGAAGTTCTGACCATTCTTGCGTATCAATGAACGAATCAAAGAAAGGAAAAATAAATGAAAATATGTACTTTGTCTTCAGGGTGTGCTTAAACCAAAGTGAACCAGAAGAGTATCAATAGATGTGGTTTTCTGAAGACCAGTAATTGTGATAATTTTTAACACGGAAATTATAAGCAAAGGACTCAGAAAATGGCCATAGTATTACTAAATTTCTTCTTCATTAATCTGATTTAAAAAGGGGGAGGCTTGAAGAAGGGTGGTGTTTCAAGAACTGTTATTTAGTATTTAAAATGAACCCTCAAGTTTGAAACAAAAATATTATCAAAAAAAGTTGTGAGTACGTCTTATAGTCAAAAAGATCATGAAAAGTAAAAAAGCATCTTCTCCTTCAGCTTCATTTACTTTATATTAATTACAAGAGAAAATTAGTTGGAAGAACCTTCCAGATGTGCAGGCAAAATAAGGACTAGATCGAGGTATGATTTAAGTATCACAGAATGGCCAAAATGAATAAAATTTGGTCCTAAAAGTAGCTGTGATATATGAAACTATGTCCACATGGTTGGTTCTTTGGAAGCCTGGAAAGATGCCATCTACTGGGATTCAAAGTGACATTTTTATGTGCGTATATTCACCTATTGCCACGTGGCAAGGAACATTCTTTAAGGAAGGAGAAAACAAAACATGCATGATTTCACAGGGAAAAGAGTAAGAACACCCTAAGGAAATGGACAGTGTGAAAAGTATACTGCTGGCTTGGGGGACTCTGAGCACTGGCTCCTAAAATGGAAAGTTCTCTGTTGAAATGCTTATTTGGTCACCTTAATTATTCAGCACAGCATTTAAGATGTAAGTAAGGGGGCTCCTGGGTGGCTCAGTGGATTAAGCCTCTGCCTTCGGCTCAGGTCATGATCTCAGGGTCCTGGGATCGAGCCCCCCATCGGGCTCTCTGCTCAGCGGCCTATACCCCTGGGGCTAATAATACATTATATGTTAATAAAAAAGAAAGGAAGGAAGGAAAAAGGGTGGAAGGAGAGAAGAGAAGAAATGAAAAATAAAAGAGGGGAAAAGAGACGATCAAAAGAGAGAGAGTGGAAGTTCTGCCAATTCAGTTTACCTCTGACTGCCCCCAAAGTTCAGCATCCAAAGCTGTCCCCCCCTGGAAAACTGAGAGTCACCTAGAGGGCCAGTTTTCACTGTCACTATTGTTGTTATTACTTAGTACAACAGAAATTATTTAGAGGTAATTATTATTATCTTGATTTTGCAAGCAGGATTGATGAAGAAGAGGCAGAGTTTCTCGGAAGTAACGTTTCTCTAGGTATTTCATTTAATTTCATTAAATCATATAGTCCTAATACTAACAAGCACAAAATGGAAAGTGTAGGATTATTTTTCTTTAAATATTTCTTCTCCTGGCTGCCAAGTTTATGTCAACTACACTTAGAAGCTGTTTACTGATCAAAAAGATGTTAATTTAATCACAGAGTGTCTGAAACTTGAAAATAAATAATGACTCTATGTCACTAGGCATTTTAAAAGTTATTTGATAGAAGTTACCATTATTGACACATGAGTCATTAAAAAATAGAACTTTTGTCATTTTTAGGTAAGATTGTTTATGCCTTTCTATAATTGGCTAATGTAAATGATAATCTTACAATGTAATTTTGTCGTGCTTGCATCATTCACTCTGACATTATTGAATGTTAAAAGAAAATATGAAAATGAATTACTTATAGGACGAATGCAAAGCCACTGGATTTAGAGCTGAAAGGAACCTTGGAAGTCATACATACTTCAATCCAGAGAAGCCAAGTGTCTTGGGCAAGATGCCCCATCTCCAGGAGGAGGAAATAGTTCTTACATATGGCATTGTCTTTTTACACACCCAACCCTGCATGTCTAGGAGATTTTTTTTTTAAGATTTTATTTATTTATTTGACACAAAGAGAGATCACAGGAGTCGGGGGCGTGGGGGGGGGGGGGGACGCAGGCTCCCTGACAAGCAGAGAACCCAACGCGGGGCTCGATCCCAGGATCCTGGGACCGTGACCTGAGCGGAAGGCAGAGGCTTAACCCACTGAGCCACCCAGTAGCCCTTAGGAGATTTCTTACAAAGGATATTCCTGAGAGCTCAGGAGGCAGATGTACCCTTTCTGGATTTTCCTCTACAGTAAAAAGGGGTCACAACACAGTACACGGAACCATGCTTTGTGGCTACTTAGATATTTGCTCCTTAAAAAGTCTTTTCCTGACCTCCCTACCTACAATTCACCACTGGCACCACTGTTGCACACCACATTATCCTTCACCTCTTTAACCTGCTTAGTTTCCCTTCAAAGCACATTTATGATACAACGTTGTTGTTACTGTTATTGGAAATTGGCTGACTGATGGGTTAGGTAAACCACAGGAGAGCGGGGGTCTTATTCCTCCTGTTCACATGGCATCCCCAGTGCCAGGGCAATACCGGAAAATTTTAGATGCTCAGAACACTAACCCCACCTTGGCCCCATCATCGGGGTGATATACCATTTACACTTGAAGATCTAGCCCTGAAAGTTGATTTGTGGAATTTAGAAGAGAGAGAGAGAGTCTCTCTCTGGATCCCCAGGCTACAGGAATTAGGTAGGCAGAGGGCTCTCTGTGGCCAGCGGCTCACCAACGAGGGGGAAAAGGTGAGAAAGATTCCCAGAAAAGTTAAGGACCGAAAGAAGAATGGGGAGAAAGGTACTGATAACATGTTTCACGTGTAGGGAAGGCAAAACTTTACCTCTTCCTCTCTTAGGTTTTCAGTCGACACTCTAACAAAAAGATTGGAGTTTATGAATGTGCACAGTGCACATCCCATGACAGAAACCGAACGGAGGGTAATTAAAAATGGCGGCTTGGATTCCAGCTTCTGTAGCATCTTCAACAGAGAACAATGCATTACAGAGAAATGACAGAAAAAAGCACAGAGTCGTAGGCTTCCAAGGATGGCAAACTCAGGGAAGGTAAACAGAGGCGACGCTTGAACAACACTGGATTGAACTGTACAAGTTCACTTACATGGGGATTATTTTTTATGTAGAAGTACAGTATAGGGGCACCTGGGTGGCTCCTTGGATTGAAGCCTCTGCCTTCGGCTCAGGTCATGATCCCAGGGTCCTGGGATCAAGTCCCGCATCGGACTTTCTGTTCAACAGGGAGCCTGCTTCCCCCTCTTTCTCTGCCTGCCTCTCTGCCTACTTGTGATCTCTGTCTGTCAAATAAATAAATAAAATATTTTTTAAAAAAAGAAATATAGTACTGTAAATGTATTTTCTCTTATGATTTTCTTTTTTTCTTATGTTTTTTTAATTAACATTTTCTATTCTCTAGCCTACTTCATTTTAAGAATACAGTATATAATATATATGACATAAAAGTATGTGTTAATCGGCTTTTTTTATGTTACCAATAAGCCTTCCATCAACAATAGACTATTAGTTAAGTTTGGGAGGAGTCAAAAGTTATATGCGGATTTTCATCTTTGGGTGGGGGGTTGGTGGTCCCTAAACCCTGCACTGTTCCAGTGTCAACTGTATATGGGAAAAAGTAAGTTTTATTTGCAGATTCCTCTGGAGGATATTGGGGTTGATTGGAGTGTCACCAGAAAAAGAATTTATTTCCTGTCTTGAGATAGAAAAGGGGAAGCTTTTCTGGAGCTTGCTGCTTCTTAATTGCCTTCATGTCAAAATAATTTTTACGTCAAAGAGGCCAAAATATGGGGTGACATATTTTGGTTTCCTTCACTTACTCTGGTCCAATCAAGCCTAGATTCATTCAGTTCCACAAGCCCTAAAATTTCTTCATTTGCTTACTTCCTCTAAATCCTGTTCCTGTCATTTGCAACTGAAAAGGTCTCAACAGTGGAAATTATATGAAGAACAATTATAGTGCCTTGGCCCTGGTCTGTGATTTACTGTGATATTTTGTCAGACTTAGTTTCAAGATTTCTCTTAATTGACTTCAGGTTTTTTTTAATTACAAGGGAACAAAATCAAAAGAAGGAGCACTTATTAGCCACCAAGATGACTTATTTATGACTGAGGCAATGTCTGGAAAAATCAATTTACTGAAAATGTTTCCCACAGGTTTGCAGATTTTAGCAATTTATAAAAGCTACTATAATTCACACAAGGAAAACCGTCATTGTATTTCCAATAATTCATTTTGAGAAACTTGGCCCTGATTGTGTCAATTTTGTAGAGAAGTGTGTGTTTAAAACTCACATAGTGCATAGGCACTGTTTCCCATAACAGCATATAAAAGCTGACAATATATGTCATCTAGAGGCTGTGTTGACAACAACTTGCGTGTGTGTGTGTGTGTGTGTGTGTATGTGTGTGTGAGAGAGAGAGAGAGAGAGAGAGAGCGCGCACGTGTGAACACTCCGGCAAGATATGTATGAGAGTTAGGTTCTTGCTACTTAAATAAGATGACATGGATATTGGAAAACAAGCAGCGTATCTTGTAGGACATGAAAAAATTTAAAAACAAACAAACCCGCCACTCCTGACCAGGCGGTGGTCCCATACCGGGTCCATTGCTGGTTTGCCTACCCCTTCCACCACAGAGCTACTCTGGCCTTCGTGTGAAGTGGGTTCTGAAGTGAGTTCAGTTTATAAACCATACTTCAGTTTATAAAAGCTGATATTCTACTTTTTTAATATTGAAGCTTTTCAGTATGCTTAATTTATTTATTTCTCAAGGTGTTGAATCAATGTGGTGGTACAATCCAAGTATCAGAGGGGATTTCTTACAAATACTTTTTTTTAAAAAATATTTTATTTATTTATTTGTCAGAAAGTGTGAGAGAGAGCACACGCAGAGGGAGCGGCAGGCAGAGGGAGAAGCAGGCTCCCCACTAAACAGGGAGCCCGATGTTGTACTCAATTCCAGGACCCTGGGATCATGACCTGAGGCCAAAGGCAGAGGCTTTAACCCACGGAGCCACCCAGACATGTATTTCTGATTTATTTAATTCATTACAACATTTGTTTCATAAAAATGATTCCAATTTCAAGCTGCGTTTAAGATGCATTTGGGGCTTTTAGTCTCTCAACTAAGAAATGCTTTTCTAAAATTAAAGAGAATTTAGAAAGTTTAGTTTTAAATGTGACAGCCATGAAGCTCCTGGTGTTCTTAATTTGGAACAGTTTCCTTCCCTTCCTCACGAAATATGAATGGCTTGTTTTAATTTGGAAAGGGCTCCTTTTCCTTACTTGAGGGCTAGCCCCTGGGATATCACAGAAGTTTGATTAGATATTTATGTTGTACTGCTGTAAAAAGAACTGACCACTGCACAAAAAAGAGAGGCAGTAATATGGAAAGGGGAGGGAAAAGTTCCAGATGTCTAGAACTACATGCACTATGTTCATATTTAGGCAAATGAGTGTTAGCTCAACAGTAGTGACTGTTTGCAGAACCTTCATCAAATATATGGTAAAGATTTTTAAAAAATAATCAGAAGCAACCATATGCTACCTCATAATTAGTCCTATATAAGCATTGAATTCCACTGAGTTTGTCTCAGAGTGCTAGTTAAATTGCTTCACAGAAACAGATGTTTGAGTCTACAAAAAAAGACGAAGTTCAAATACTGACAGGATGTCCTCTTAAGGTTCATCCACTGGCACTGTCCTGGGTCATGCCTCCATTTCTTTCTTTCTTTCTTTCTTTCTTTTTTTTTTTTAAAGATTTTATTTATTTGACACTAAGAGAGATCACAAGTAGGCAGAGAGGCAGGCAGAGGGAAAGGGGGAAGCAGGCTCCCCACTGAGCAGAGAGCCCAATGTGGAGCTTGATCCCAGGACTCTGGGATCATGACCTAAGCTGAAGGCAGAGGCTCAACCCACTGAGCCACCCAAGAGCCCCCATGCCTCCATTTCTTACCTGATACAGTGTAACAGACTCCTAGCAACACACCTACTACCACCAATCTCTTTCCTAACCAATCTTTCTCAAAGATAATTGCCCAACTGAGCCATGCATGCACTCCTATTAAAAAATCTTTTAGTGATTGCCTCAGTCTATAATACTATGTCAAAATCTCCAGTTTGGCATATAAGACCCTTATAATATGGCTTTTAACCTATTTACCTATTTTTCCTTGTTACCACCCTCTTCCAGTCCTAAAACCATCCACTCCAGACAATCACCATGTGTGAGACAATAGGAAAAAAAAATACACACACATAAATATGCATATATATGTATGTATATGTATATACATATACATATGCATATATATGTATGTATACGTATATGCATATGTATATGTGTGTGTGTGTGTGTGTGTGTATCTGCCCCTAATTTCTGACACAGAGGTTGGAAACCCTTATAAGTTCTTGGGTCATAGGAGTGTCTTTTGTTACAATGAGAGGACTCTGGGTGGGCTTTTAAATGGTTTCCAAATAAGGGTGGTCACCATAAAGACCAAGCCATGAATAGAAACTTTGAATTTTTAGACCCATCCCACACTCTATTGAGGAGGGAGAGGGGCTAGCAATAGAATTAAAGATTATTCAAAGCTTCACGATAAAGCCTCCATAAAAATCCCAGAGAGCTTCGAGGTTGGCAAACATATGCAGATACGAGGGAGGTGATGTACGCCAACCCCACGGAGAGACAAACTCCTGTTGTGATCAGTACTCTTCCAGACTTATGCTATGTATCCCTTTAGCTGGCTGTTCATCCATATCTTTTATCATGTCCTTTGATAAATTAGTAAATGTAAGTGTTTCCCTAAGTCCTGTGAGCTGATCTAGCCAATTAACTGAATTCAAGGAAGGGATTATACGGACAGCTAATTTATGGCCAAGTTGGACAGAGGTTGTGGGTAACCTAGGGAACTACTACATGTGATTAATATCTGAAGGAAGGAGACAGTCTTTTAAGATTGTCCTTAACATGTGGGGACTGACACTCTTCAGGTAGCTGGTGTCAGAGTTAAGTTAGATTGTAGGACACCCAGCTGATATCATAG